>NW_026705142.1:600000-900000 GCF_029867415.1 Vicia villosa | reverse complement strand
TAATATTCCATACTGCACATTTATACAATCATTGTCATTTTGAGTTATTTAATAAAAATACTACTAATAAATATTTACTAATACTTCATATTATTCTTAGACATATACTAGTTAATATTTACTATTCTTAAAAATATTATTTAATAACAATACTACTAATATTTTTAACAATATTATTTAAAAATATTATTTAATAACAATACACGTGTTATATTAAACATTTGTTAACCATAAAGTTATTATTTTTTTAACTACACATATTAAAAATATTATTTAATAAAAATACTACTATTAATATATATATTTTTATTTTAAATATACATATATAATATATATTGTACTTTTAATATATATTTTAATTTAAAAAAATGTATTTTCAATTTAATAACAATAACATATATTTCAATTTTAGAAATATAACATATAATCATATTATATTTTATTTTATTTTAAAAATACATATATAATATATATTCTACTTTTAATATATATTTTTCTAAACATTTTTGCTAAACATTTTTAATTTATACATTATTCTAAACATTTTTCCAAACATTTTTTAATAACCTAATTAAATTTCAACAACAACATAATTTAAACAACAACATATTCTAAACATTTTTCGTTTTATAATAATTAATTTAAAAAAATAACCTAATTAATAACAATAACATATATTTCAATTTTAGAAATATAACATATAATCATATTATATTTTATTTTATTTTAAAAATACATATATAATATATATTCTACTTTTAATATATATTTTTCTAAACATTTTTGCTAAAATTTTTAATTTATACATTATTCTAAACATTTTTCCAAACATTTTTTAATAACCTAATTAAATTTCAACAACAACATAATTTAAACAACAACATATTCTAAACATTTTTCGTTTTATAATAATTAATTTAAAAAAATAACCTAATTAATAACAATAACATATATTTCAATTTTAAAAATATAACATATAATCATATTATATTTTATTTCATTTTAAAAATACATATATAATATATATTCTACTTTTAATATATATTTTAATTTTTAAAAATATGTATTTTTAATATAATAACAATAACATAACATATATTCTTTTTCTAATAATTTTTAAAATTCTAAAATACATATATAATAGTATTTCTATTAATTTTTAAAAATACATAATATATATATATATATATATATATATATATATATATATATATATATATATATGGGTAATGCTAACTTGTGCCCCAAGGGCACATGTTAAGAAAATATAAAAGGAATGTTTATGTTGGATATAGAAATTTTGTGTTTGAAGATTGTGTATTGATTTGATTAAAAGTTCATAGTTAATTTATTTATTTACTTTTTCAATACAAACATTCCTTTTATATTTTCTTAACATGTGCCCTTGGGGCACAAGTTAGCATTACCCTATATATATATATATATATATATATATATATATATATATATATATATATATATATATATATATATATATATATATATATATATAATAGTTTTTCTAAACATCTTTCTAAAAATTCTTAATTTATACATTATTCTAAACATTTTTAATAACCTAATTAAATTTCAACAACAACATAATTTTAACAACAACATATTCTAAACATAATTTCAACAATATATATAAAAAAAAAAAAACTGAAAACAGATAAAAAGACTTACCTCTTCTTCAATCTACTCCTTCACCTTCTTCTTCTCCTTCACCTTCTTCTTCTCCTTCACTTTCTTCTCCTCCTTCACCAGCTTCTTCTTCTCCTTCTTATACAAAAAAAAAAATTAAACCATTAATAACAAAAAAACAGTATGAACATAAAACAATATTATAAAAAATACCTAATTATACCTTAATAGGGATTGAAATGAGAATGGAAAATTTAGGGATTTTGGTGGAAGGTTTGGGTATTTTCGTTTGCAGAGCAAAATGAAAGATGAGCAAGAACTGATAATGAGTAATGGAAGGGGAAGAAGCAAAATGCGTGATTTAATAAGCTTAGCAGCGACGTGAGAATCACGTCGCAACCTTGCCACGTGTGTCTCACGTCGCAACATGACAACGGTTACATTATTTAATGTTCCTGTCTGCAAAGCTGAAACCATGTCAGGTCAAAGTAACGTTGTAATTTCTCTATAAAAGTAGCGACGTGTATGTAACGTCACAACCAATTTTAAAAAAATTTGAATTTCCCCCCTACGTGAATGTTATAACTTTATCTATTTTAATTTAAAAACTTAATATAGTGACGTTTAACTCACGTCGCAAGTTTTTTTACAAACCCCAATGTCTGACACCTCACTACTTTATGTCAATAATGTTATTTAAAATTTAAAAATATGTAGCGATGTGAATGTCACGTCGCAAAAGGCAATATTTAGCCACGTGTGTTCCACGTCGCTAATATATGTCGCTGGGCACAACATTTCTTGTAGTGACTATAAAAATTACTTTTTAAAAAAATCCAAAACAAACTGGCCTTAAAATGAATGAGTGACCAACGATAATTATTTTATGTGAAATGATACTACAGACATGTACAAACAATAATTTGTTAATTTTCAAAAAGTGAAGCATAAAAATTAAAAATTTGCAAACAGCTTTTCAACATCTAAACAAACACCTCAACAATCATACTACGTGAAGCATCAACCAAAATTTGGAAATAAAACAAGAGTTGTCTACATATCGTTAGTAGTATTATATTGTGCAAAGAAATGGAAAAAGGATGGAATAAAAGTCACAATCAGAATGGGTTTGTGGGACAAGGAGAAGGTGTATATATTCTTCTAGTTCTAGTCAAAGACAAAACATGCATCTACTCCCATCTCATTCAACTTTACTCTCTTCTATTCTATCTAAAACCCTAAACGTTGAATGTTATGTGTGTGTAGCTAGAATAAGCTTGACACATGACTACAAAGTTGAGAGAAAAAGTGTGGATAATCAAAAATTTTGAGTGGGGGCCATGCACTTTGCTTTCTTGGATTCTTGGGGAATATGATGGGCCAAGCTGGCTATGCATTCTTTCCACATGCTTACCTGTCACCTTGTCTCCATTTCACTTATATTAACATCGACCCTTATTTGTCAATAGTCATCTATAGGATACTTGTGAAGATATGTATATAAAAGAAGTAATTTTATTTTACAAACCAATTTTATAAAGTTTAGATAGATTTAATTTAATTTTGAGGTGATATTAGAATTTATATTGAAGATATATTTTACCTTCTCATGTTGGATTACTACTATTAGACTATTTGAATCACACTTAGATCAAACATGCTAGATTCTTATAAGAGTCACAGGCAGTCAAATGTGCGGAATCACTATCACCCTTGTGAAAAATGATAATGTATTATACGTAAGAAAAACCTATAAATTGATGATAACATTCAAAAAATGATGGACAAACAATTACTTAATCCTCGAGAAAAAACACATATTACTAAAAGGGCGCCGAGGTGCATGGGATGGGACCCACCAAGGGACCAATTCATTGTTCACCAGCTGACCATTCCAAACCACCTTGAATAGGTCTATCAGGCTTAGGTCCATGTTCGGATAGAAGAAGGCTACATGTTCATTCACCCTCTCAAAGTACTGATCGGAAGTGGCCACTGTTTCATCTTTGAGTGATGATGGCTCTTTCTCAAGATCTTTTATGGAACTAAGGGATTCTTCGAGTAATCCCTTCAAAAGTTCTCCCTCATAAGCATAAGTTTATACTTTTAAAGCCTCCCTTTTGACGAGAACTTCCAAATTATTCCAATCATTTATCATGAATGTCATTGTCCTCTAACGCTCCTTTCAAGTTATTCCAATCATTTATCATGAGTGTCCACCAATTATTTGTTAACCAATCAAGACCATTTGGCTTGATTTGTCATCAAGCTCCTTTCTCAATTAATCAGACACGTGTATATGTGTAATAGATCTAAACATTGAAACCATATCAATATTCTTCTGGTGTGAACCCCTCTAGCCTCTTGGTTTGATATCTATTCAAAAAGTATGTTGCAGTGGACACAAACTTACCCCATAGTTCATTAGGTAAATGTTTTCCTTTCAACATACTTCTCACCATGTTCATGATTGTCATTTTCTTTCTCTTTGTATTCCCGTTTTGCTGAGGTGTGTATGGTGGCATAACCTCATGAACAATTTATTCTCTTTCACATAGTGCATCAAACTCACTTGACACATACTCACCTCCACCATTAGTTCTTAAAACTTTGATCTTATGACCGCTTTGTCACTCCATCGTAGACTTGAATTTAACAAATACGTGAATCACATTACTTTTCTTTTTGATCAAGTATGTCTACAATTTTATGCTAAAAATCATCTATGAGTGTAATAAAGTACTTGTTACCTCCAATTGAGTCCACTTGAATAGGGCCACACACAAATAAGTATATGACTTCAAGAGAGACTTTAGATTTGCTTCCTACATCCTTGCTGAAACTATTCTTGTGTTGCTTTGCTTGTACACATTCTTCACACACTTCACTAAAGATCTGAACTTCAGGTAGCCTTGAAACCATGTTTTTATTTTTTAGATGCCTAATGTCTTTGAAGTTAAGATGACCGAGCCTATAGTGTCATAGTCACTCATCCATGCTAGCTACAATTTCTAGGCACTTATGTTCTAACACATCAAGTTCAATCTTGAAGATCCTATTTTGAGACATATGTGCCTCAAGATCAATCTTCCACCTGATTCATGTACTCTCGGCATCTTGTCCTCTACCAATACTTTGAAGTTATTTTCAATCAATTGTTAAATGCTAAGTAGGTTACTCTTCATGCTTTGAATGCATATCACATTTAAGATCAACGACTTCTTTCCATCTATCCTAATGATCAAGATATCGCCAATCCCTTCTGCTTCCAAAGTGATATCATTTGCAAACTTCATTTTATTCTTCATGGATTGACTAATATTGACAAACTAGTCTTTTCTACCAGTCATGTGTGATGAGCACCTTGAGTACAAATACCACTGATCTCTATACTTCTCTTCTTCTTTTGTTTTCCCCATTAGGAACACATCCTCATCATCTTGCTTTGTAAGCTTTGCGTCATCTTCTTGCTTGCAAAGCATTCATAAACAAAGTTGCCATATTTTTTACAATTGTAACATTGGATGTTACTCTTGTCAAACTTCTTTCCTCGTCATCTACCTCTATTGGTACCACCACCTCTATGACCACCTTAATTTGAATCTTGTTTATGATTTGAAAAACTTCCTTCTTGCTGATAATTTCTATTATTCGAGTTGTTTTAACCACTTCTATCTTTGATACCATTCCACTTCCCTTTATCTTTCTTATTTTTGCTTGACTATGCCTATAATGCCGCATCTTCTCTTGTCTTGCTTGCAGACATCTCCATCATTCTTTGCTCATGAGATTCAAGAGCCTCTTGCAGTTATTCTTTTTCAAACTTGATAAGTCTTTGGATTATTCTATGGCCACCACAATATGGTCTAATTTTTTAGACAAAGATCTTAAGATCTTTGCAACTGTGGACTTGGTTGACATCACCGCACCACACATCTTGATTCGCTTAACCAACCGATTCACCCTTGTAAATAAGTCATCTATGCTTTCATTTTATTCTATTTGAAGCAACTCATACAACCTCTCATGAGTTTGGAATCTCACCTGATTCATCACCACCAAATGACTTCTCCAATATATCTCATGTCTCCTTCAATGAATCAACATTTCCAACCTTCTAAAAGTTATTTAAATCAACACATTGATAAATTATAAAGAGAGCTTTATAATCATTATTCTTTAATTATTTATGTGCATTCTTTTGATCATTAGTAGCACGATCAGTAATTGGTGTAACTCAATTCTTCACAAGATCCCAAACATCTTAATATAAGAATACTACATTCATCTGCTTGCACCAATTATCATAGTTATAATTTTCATTTAGAATGGGAAGGTTTGCTAGAAAATGACCATTTAGATGAGAAGACGTTGCTCAAGATCATCCAAGAATCATAACTAAAAGTTCTAGATATTAGATGTTAAAACAAAATACACTCGAGCAAGAACAAGATCATTATCCTCTCTTGTATGATGCAGACACACAGATTACTTAAGGCTTTTGTTCTTCCCCTCACACACATTTTTCACTATTAAGAATTTAGATCAAAGATAAAAATTAAAATAAAAGGAATGAGTATATTGCACTAGTCTCGAAAGATTAAAATGCTAGAGTATATATAGAGGTAGGGGTGGCAAAACAGGCGGTGGCCCGTCGGGTCAGCCCGCGCACTTGCCAAAAAATGGCGGGTTGGGTTGGAATTTTGGGTTCGCCGTCCACCAAAACCCGTCGCTCGCCTAAGCTCGTCCCGCCAAAGCCCGTCGCCCGCTTAAGCCCGCCTCTTTTATTTGTTAAGTTTGTCTCGCCTTAAGTCCGCTATCTTTTAGTTAATTCTAGTAATTCAAATTCTTGATGGTTTTATTTTATACATTTATTTGTAAATATATGCAATATTTTTTTAGGTAAAATTTGTTTAAAAGATATTTTGTAAAGAAAATTTCTAACAAATAAGTGAAATTTTTAATTGAAAGGTAAAAAAAAGACTATTAACAAATTTAAAAAATGAAAAAAAAATAGGCTGACAAGCTCCCCGCTCGCTAGCCCGCCACCTTGGCGGGGCGGGCATGATTTTTATGCCTATTTTACTTGGCGGGCTTGCCCGCCCCGCTCACTTTTTGGTGGGCTTTAGGCGGGACAGCCCGTATTGCCACCCCTATATAGAGGTTACTTACACACACCAAGCAATTCAACAAACTCTAACTAACTCTAAATTCACTAACTAACATAATAAATTCCATTACAAAAGAATTTTATCCACTTATGAACTCTTACTTTTTTATCAAGTAACACATCCAAACACTAAATTATATTTAACATATGTTTTTAAATCAATATAATTTATAAAAAATTAAAAAAAAAAGTTGAAAGTGGATTGAAACTTTTCCAAACTTTAATTTTAAGACAATATTTTGAGTGGAATATAATATTGTTTTATTTTTATAATTGAAAATATTAAAAAAAATATATTTCAAGGTAATAAGATCCTATAGATAAAATGGTATTTCAAGGTATTGAGAGAAGGGGCGCTAGTATGATAAATAGTTTATCGCTTATTAATCGCATATGCAAATTTTTTGATAATTTGGAGGAAGTGGTTATTTGTCGTTCGTACAGGGAGGCGAATAAATGTGCGGATGTGCTTGCCAGTGTGGGGTGTGGGATTCACCATGATATGGTTATTTTTGACATAGCGCCAGATTACATTGTGAGGTTGCTTGAGGAGGAAATTAAGGGTGCATCGTCAGTTAGGCTTGTTTCGTTTGTTTTCGGGCTTAGGCCCTCCTTGTAACAAAAAAAAATCCTATAGACAAAAAAATTTAGTAATCCAACAAATATATTGTAACAATCATTCAATTTAGTCACTGAAATTAGTGAAATAAAATTTAATTTTTTAAATGAAAAACTATCAATTAATTTAATAATAATAATCATTATTATTATTATTATTATTATTATTATTTTACACAACAATTTAAACGGATTTATGAGATTTTTTAAAAATTAAATTAAAATAGCATTTTGTTTTTCAATTAAATTACTGAACTATAATAGTTTTTAAAAAGTAGCAAATCAAGGTAAGTCATACATCCCACCGTCGATTATTTCATATATACATTGGAGACGGAGATAACAGTCACATCATTGGATATGACAAATTGACAATGGATATTTGTGAATATATATATATATATATATATATATATATATATATATATATATATATATATATATATATATATATATATATATAGTATATAAGGATTTCCTAGATTTATAGCGGGAAAGTCAGGGTGACTTTGAAGAAATCTCATCCGTCTGCTCAATCACATGTACTATTTTCTGCCACGTACTCATCTCCTACATTATTTTTTTGAATAAAACTTAAACAATTTTTTTAAAACCTGTATCAGCAAACATTAAAATAGAACATCAACCATAAATCTTTGTTTTCATTTGATTTCTTTTTTTTTTCAACTAAGAAGTTATTGACCCACCTCAGATTAAAATTGAATTTTTTTCAAGAATCAAAGCTTGGGTTTTAGTTTATAAAGAGAATGATTATTTTACAAAAACAGTTTGGGATAAAGAAATCACTATGTTCAAAGTTCAAGCTGAAGCAGAGAAATATAGAACAGTGAAGAAATTCGCCAGTGAGATGATGCTGACACAACTAGAAGAAGCAGGTGCAACGGTGAAGAAATGTTGAAAGAGGCTTAGCAGGGAAAGGTTGAAAGAAGCAGTATCGGTGATGGAAGGTTGAAGGAGGCGGATGGTGGAAGGTGGAAGGAGGCGGGCGGTGGACGATAGAAAGTGGAAGGAGGCCCGAATGTGAATATGCAGCACTTGCTCTTTTCTTTTTTTATAACTTTAACATTTTATTTTTAAAAAAATAGTACAACGTGTGGCATGTTTTGGTCCGCTTGATTGATCTCGTGGTTGAGATTTCTTCAAAGTCACCCTGACTTTCCAGCTATAAAGTCAAGGAATCTTTATCTATATATAGTAGTCTCCCACTAATTAGTTTGTTGGTTAGTTAGCATTTCTTGTGCTAGATCTTGAGTTCTCTTTGGTACTCCACAATTTAGATAATAGTCTCCCACAATTTTTCTTTAAAAAAAATAGAAGTGGCTTTTTTTTAGTCTCCCACAATTTTTATTTAAGAAAAAAATAGAAGTGGTTTTTTTTTATCATTGTGAAAAGTCTTAAACTGGAGTGGAGGATTTGCATCATTAAAATACAATAATGCAAGATGGAGATAAGGAGTCATTATGTTTTTTTTTTATAAAAAAAATACAATGAGAGACCATATTTATAGAAGATGTAGAACAATGAGCACCTTAAAACCATATCATATTTTCCAAGAAAAACTTCTGAGATACATCTCCGGATTCGCCTTTTTTTTCAAAAAATAAGGGTTTATCCAGAGATGCACGTCCGTATAGTACCCTGTTTTATTTTTATTTTTTAATTACAAGATGTGTTCGAAGATGCATCTCTGGAGGCACCCAAAAATTATGCAAGACAAAACCAGTTGATAATGCAGGGCAGAATTTCAAATCACAAAAATTGCCCAAAAATACCATTCAATTTTAATATTATGCACTGCTTTACATATAAAAAACGTGTTACATTGTTAAATTACAACTAAAATGCATCAAAACATATGTCACTTCCTAAATTTATTGGTGGTTCATTCTTCGATATTTCCTTATTCGCTTCTCTTTCAATGCCGCTCAACTTGGTGAACTCTTTCACCCTTTCTAAAAAGTGATTCGGCCAAGTTTTAGCATATTGTGTGAAATATGACATCCATTCCACTGATGTCTTTGGTACAACACATCTCAGTTTCAAATAAATTTGAATAAAACATTGTGTTTTAGATAGCCAACCTATACATGATACGTTCAGTTGGATTTTGAGGTGGCTTTCTGTTTACACATATTTTTGGCAAATAATCTCCCGCCTCTTATTAAAGTTAACTCGTAGGACCGCCTACAAAATCCTAGAACATAATGCTAAGTTTCAAATGGTTTTAGTGTTTGAATTAGATATAAAAGTGGATAAAAGTTCAAAAATACAGATAAAGTAGACAAAAGTAAAGACAATTAGAAAAGTAGAATGCAAAACTGAAAAAATTGAAAGGAAAATTGCTTTGAAATTAAACGGAAACGTATGCACACATTTTCAGAAGTCACTCGTTTCTCTCTGACACGAATACTTTGAGTTTTTTCCTTGCAATATTACAAAATGCGACCCCTTAAAACTGAATGTAAATTCTCCTTATATAGACATAAAAAATAAATACTACTTAACGTTCGATTACTCACAGCTTTCCACGTATCAATTCCATGCAAAACTGCTCTTTGACAACTTCCCCCCACATCTTTGACAACCGCTTGAAAAAAACTACTCCTTTCAACTGCCTACCTCTCCGACTCTAACTTTGACAATTTAATATTAAATTTAGTTAAGTACCCAAATAGTTTTCCTGAAGACTTCAACTAGCTCAACTGTAATCATTTTAAACCAATATTCTTTGACACCTCAAATTGCGACTAACAATCTTTCTCTTAGCCTTTTGACTTCAAAAACTCTTGCAACTTCATTAAATCCTTGGTCAAAAATTCTTAGCCAACACTTACTCCTAAGTAGAAAGAATATTTCCGAGAAACCATAGTGTGTTAAAAAAAATACAGACCCTGTCATAACCACTTGCTAATAGGTGTCCCATTTTCGGGAAGTACATAAATTTGTCAAACGAAGACGAACCATTAAGACAATGAACTAGAGCGTAGAGAATTACATCGTAATTTGCTTGTTTCTGTATAACTTTGTGTATGATTTTCTACGTGTCTTCATCTCTTGTATAAGATGAAGATGGACAAATTGGTAGTCGTCTCATCCCTTACCAAACCTGAAACAACTCTAAAACCACAGTTGTTGTCACCTTCAACATTTATAATCAGTTCAATGTATTTGTGTATAAAATGTGGTATCTCTTCAATGTGTTTGACTTTTGGTAATGATGACGAGGAAGATGATTTGCTAATACGAGCACTCTTGAAAATACTCTTTTGAGATTTTGGAGCCGAAAAATCTGAAAGTGTGAGTCAACATATTCAAAGTATGAAGGAGATCGTCTCGTGGAATTGTCACTTTGTATTGGTTTAACCTTTTTAAGAGATGATTTGTCGTGTTTCACAAGTGTAACGTCATTTAAAAATAGACATATAAAAAAAATTAAGTGCAAAAAAATGACATAAAAAAATTGTTTAAATTTGATATAAGAAAGTTAATTTCGTGAATTAATTATGTAAATAAAAAATAATTCTTGTAAGAAAACTATATTTAATTTGTCAAAAAATATATATTTATATTCATATTTTTTTAAATTATTTTTTAACATTTATTTTATTTTTAATTATTCTAATTTGAACAGAGAAATTATTACTATTTTATTAATTTAATATCAAATTCTTTTTTTTGTCTTTTAATATTTTGTTATATGTGAATTTTTTATATTTTAAATTGCATTTATAGACACGTATCAATTAATTATTCTCTTAACATAATATCACGCTAATTCATAATTTAATCTATATTAAAATAATAATTTTAATAAAGTGAGAAGATATGATAATGGGAATAAAAAAAATAATAGATCCAAAGAATTGAGCTAACCCGAATGAAAATATTGAAAAAGTAGTACATGTCGGCACGTCCCCTATGGCCTACCTATATGAGCTATTGGCCAGAGTTTTTCTATAATTTTTCTTTTATACATGGAACTTTTTTGTCTATAAATGGCTAATTCAACTCTGTTTTTTTTTGTCTTATTATTTAAACACAAAATTATGATAAGTTCTTTTGACAACAAACTAAATCATTAAAACAATTTAAATATATAAGAGTGTTTAACATTTTGTAACTTAAAGGGTGTTTTATATTTCTAGTAGTCTCTTCCGAAGAAATGTAAAAAACTCAATTGTTTTTTATTCTTCATCATCTATTATAGAGGGGTAATTTTTATTCAATTTTAAATAATATATAATAGATCTTTTATTATATTTGGATCAATAGTTTACATATTCTATTTGTAATCTTTATTTTCATGAGTTATTATATTTAGATTATTGAAACCACGACTTCTTTCTCTTTTTCGTCTTCATTATCACTATTATTAATTTAACATGAATCTTTCCTCTTCATTATTACTTTTTTTATTTTTAAATTTAAGACTTGATTAGATCGGTCACCCCTTAATTTAATTTTAATTTTGATTTTAATCTCTTACTTAATAAATATTATTTTTAAGTGACCACAAGTATAATTAATCCTATTTTAAATAAGTAGTTTTCAAGTACATTTAAATTGTTTATCTGTGTTTTTTTTGTGATTTTAATGTTCTTATTTTATGTATGTGTGAAGTTTTTTTTTTATTCATCTCATTGTAGTGTTCATTTGGTTCAAATTAACAACATCATCTTTGAACAAGATGTAATTCATATTCAACCAATAATTTAAGTGTATTCAACCTTATAAATCTAAAAACATGAATATTTCAAACAAATCAATTTTGTTGTATTTGTAGTCATTGTCATGTAATATATATATATATATATATATATATATATATATATATATATATATATATATATATATATATATATATATATATATATATATATATATATATATATATATATATATATATATATATATATTCCTAATGACAATCCTAAATTCGCAAGGAAGTCAACACAAAAATTGACTTCTCTAAAAGCATGAGAGAACATAAACTCGATTGAGCGAGTATATTTAATACAACCAAGCCAACGAAATTTAATCTTCCAAGAAACAATATAAAAATCAGAAAAAACTTGCACTACCATCTTGCAATCGGTCTCCATCCAAAAAATTTCAAAGCCCAAATCCTTTGCCTTCTCAAGAGCCACCATCACTGCTTTTAAAATAATTTAAATAGTTAGATAAATAGAAAAAACTGTAGAATTTTATCTAAACAAATTATGTTAAAATAAAATTAGAAATTAGTAAAAATAAATATATGAATGAAATATTTAGTGGATTGAATCAAAATTATATATAATTTGTTAATGGTTTATAAAAAAGTTAAAAATTTTAGTGAGTCTTGTCATAATTTTTAAAAAATATTGTATTGTCTTATAAAATATAATTAAATAATTAAATTTAACTAAACAAATTATATTAAAATTAGGTAGTGTCCAGTACAATTAAATCTCTAGCTCATCAGTAAACCAACAAATAATACCATTAAATTTAAAATTTAATTGATGGTCTGGATTCATCAAAAATAAAAATGAGAACATTTGCATATTTTCACACACAATCTTATGTCACTTCTCTCTACAATGATATAAAGGGTTTTCTTTCAAAACAATAACCACCCATCAATAAAATTATAAGTAAATTAAAAAAAAAATTATTGTGATTTGAGTTAACAAATATTTGTTAATTACTTTCATAAATTGTTCTCTTTAACAATTTGAACAAACTTTTATGGAAGTTATCACTTAACAATATTTTTTTTTAAAATTTTTTTACCCACCTCCCTATCTTCTTGGTCACCTCTGGAGAAAAACTCAAAATACCGTCACTTCGGAAATGTATTTCCGAAACGCTTTTTTTTTTTTCAAAATTTGTCATATTTCGGAAATGCACTTCCAAAAACACGAAAAAAAAGGTGTTTTCGGAGTTGCATTTCAGAAAACACCCCTTTTTTGGATTTTCGGAGATGCATTTCCGAAAATACTTTTTTTTTGAGGGGTGTCTTCGGAGATGCATACCCGAAATATTTCAAGACCAAATTGGTCTTGGAATGTATCGGATATACACTTCCGAAAGAATTCAATAATTTATAAAAAATTAAAATCAAGGTGAATCAATACAATTAATAGGTATAAAATGAATGTGAATCAATAAAATTAAGGTGAATCAAAATTTTCTAAACAATTTTAAAGTTAAAAATTATTTTACTAATTTATATAAATCAAAAACATTTTAATTCCATAAGTAAATTTTGAATTATATAGAATTAAATATAAAATTTGTTCATTAAATAAAATTAAGACAAAATCTTTTTTTAATTTTTTTAAACTAAATAAAAAATTATAACTAATTTTTAATTATGAATCAGAATAGAAATATATAAATATATAATAATAATTATTAATTTTGTAAGTGAATATATAAATATATAATATATAAATATATAATAATTAATATATAAATATATAATAATTATAAATTAAAACACTCATTTTTTTAATTTTTATAATTATTATATAAATATATAAATATATTTATAATTAATATATAATAATAATTATATAAATATATAAATATATTTATAATTAATATATAATAATTATTATATAAATATATAAATATATAAATATATAAATATATAATAATTTTTATAAATATATAATAATAATTATAATTATTATATAAATATATAAATTAAAACACTCATTTTTTTTTAATTTTTTTTGTAAATACATAATAATTATTTTAAATATATAAATATAAAAGTAAAAAATTATAGCTCATTTTGTAAGTGAAATTATTTTAGTTTTTTTAATTAAAATAATTTTAAATTTTAAAATATGAATTAGAATAAAAATATATAATAATTATTATTCATAACTCATAAATTATATCAAAATATATAATTATTATTATTTATTACTCATAAATTATATCAAATTTATGATATATGAATTAATTAATATCCTAAAATTAATTTTTGGGATTTTTAGATTTTTTTTTTTGTTTTTTCGGAGATGTATCTCCGAATTAATCAAAATCTCAATTTTTGGGATTTTTTCAAAAATGCACTTCCGAAGTCTGGAAAAATTTAGAAAAAAAAATATTTCGGAAATGCATTTCCGAAGCAGGGGTAAAGTGGGGTTTTCGCTGGGGGTGACCCCCATAGGGAGGTGGGTAAAGAAAAAATCTTTTTGTTTTGTTTTACTAGTACGAAAGTAGATAAATAGATTTGTCCGTAGTATTTATTTAATTATTTAATTCGCTTATTTTGATTTATATAATGAAATTATAAATTTTTGGTGTTTTATATAATTATTTTAAATTTTAATAATAATAATAATAATAATAATAATAATAGAGAAGTAGATAAATAGTTGGGCCGTGAATGTGAGTTAGCATGAGTAATGTGGGAAGTGTGAGTGTTAAGCCCAAATAAAGGAGAATAATTAGTGAAAGATTAATAAAATGAGGAAAATAGGAAAATAGGGAGAGTTAGTGAAGAACAAATTTTTGAAGAGAACGTGGAATAGAGAGAAAGAGGAGAAGAGAAGAGAGTACAATCTAGAACGGAGGAATTTGCCAGTGGAAGGTTTAGAATCACCAAACAAGGTAAGGGTGGAGTTCTAACCATATAAAGGGTTGTATAATGGTGGGGAATGGTAGAAATTAGGTTATGTGAATTTTATGCCATGAGTTCTTATTGTTTGTTTGACGAATCTTTAGGGTTGTTGATTATGATGTTGATAATTGCATTGAAAAGCATGAATTCTGATGATTTTCGTATGGGAAAATAAAGGTTTTTGGGGTTTTAATGGGAAAGGTTCATAGCAGCAAAAATAGTAATTTTTGGGTCTGCTACAGCGGAAACCGGTTCCCCAAATGAGGGAACCGAGTTCCCAGACTCTCTGTTACGTACAAATTAAAATTTTAATCAGGGGAACCGGGTTCCCAAATAAAGGAACCGAGTTCTCAAGAAACAGAAGGTTTTGGGGAACCGGGTTTCCAGATAGGGGAACCGGGTTCCACCGAGTTGAAATGATTTTTATAAACTTCAAAGAGCCATAACTTTTGACTCGGGTGTTTGCTTGACGCGCCATTTCGACCGTTGGGAAGCTAAAACTATTTTCTAAATGATAAAAATCAGTTTGATAACAGTAGCTTAAATATTTAGTGGGGCGATTTAGGGTGTTACATCATACCTATACACAGAACACCTAAGAGGGTAACAATGATATGAATTTTCTTGGAAGCTCATGAGCTAACCTTGCAGACCTAGAATCTGAAGTTGAAAATTTGGATAAAGATCACAATTCTCCATACTCTTTCCAAGATGAGCTGAGTTACGATGAACCTTTCACCAAATTTTCCCCTTGAAAAAGAACAAAGAATCAAAAATTCAGCCACTCACTAATTCCACACAATGGGAATTAGCTACCACTAATCCATCTACGTCGGGATTCAGCCACCATATGATTAATAAATGCATGCATCATCTATCACATGCTAATCACCACTTTAATCGTACGAACAACATCAACATAATTCAATTCATCACACAGTGCAACCAACAATCGCACCTCTCACAATCGTGTACCAAGTACAACAAATCAACACAACAGCAACAGGGTATTCGCAACATCACCACACTACATACCACACATCCATCACAATTCATCATTTCAAAATATATCGAGTTTATAAAATAAAAGTGAGCTACTGCCCTTGAATTATTTAGATATATAGGAAATGAAATTATTGACTCAACGTCCAAAACGGCACCCAAAACGGGCTTACGATTTAAAAGATATGAATTTTTGAAAATAATTATTTTTCACAAAAGCTACAGCGTAACGGGTTACAGAAAAAGCGTAACGGGTTACGAAAAAACAAATTTTCAAAAACAGCTTCAGTGTAACCGGTTACAAGGAAACCGTAACCAGTTACGCTTAACGTAACTCTATTCACTATTATTTTTACATGACTGTAACCGGTTACAAACAACACCGTAACTGGTTACCAACTCCTAACCATCCCAAAACCCCATTTTTCACAACCGTAACCGGTTACAATCCCGACCGTAACCGGTTACATCAACCTGCAACAGCAAAAAGCACTTTTGACAGCAACTTATTTCCATCCAAATACAAACCAAATCGAATCATTTCGACTATACACGAAAAACAAAATCAATTCACAGTTAATACATGTTATTTCATGCCTCAACAACACATCCAACATCATCAAACATCACAAACATGCATTTACACATAATCTATCAATTTGACCCTAAAAGATCAAAACCCCAACCTAGAATCTGTTTCTCTTTGAATCAATAGCATACAATATCAATCCTATCATCTACAACCCGATAATAGAGGTTAATCGGAAGAGTCCCCCTTACCTCGAAGGTTGATCTTGGTTCTTCCTCTTCCTTGCTCTTTCGCACTTCACATTCTCTGCGTTCTCCCAAATGCACTTGTGTTTCTCTTCTTCAAAAACTCTTGTTTTATGAAAAACACAACATAACTTTAGTAAAGGCCTTAGTTTTAGCACCCTCCCTCTTACTAACTACAACAATGACCCATTACAATTATTCTCCCAATTTCCAATTTAACCCACCGAATAATTAAATAAAATTAATTAAATTAAATTAATTTATGAAATTACGGGTGTTACAACTCTCACCAAGCAGATTTGATCATCATCCCTTGCTTCTAAACTTCCAGTCTCATGACCTCAGAAATTTTCAAAATGTGGGCTTTTCACAAAGATTGTTTCAATTTAATTTAAAACATTTGGAACACCCAATTTTTTGGATCTTCTATGTACATCATAAGCACAAAGCTTAAAAATGCTAAAAGAAGAGCTAAAAATTTGGAATATAACAACTTTTGGAAATATTCTTGATAATGTCAAGATGGCAAATGACAAGCTTGATAGGATTCCAAATCATATCAATGATCATAGTGCCTCTGAAACCTTTTTGAATGATGAGAGACATGCCAAAATTGAGCTTGAGCATGCTCTTCACATGGAGGAATTATTTTGGCAGGAAAAGACTAGAATCAAATGGCATATAGAGGGAGATAGGAACACTACTCTCTTTCACAAATCAACTACTATGTAACTGATCCTGACAAAATTTTAAACCATGTTACCAACTACTATAAGTCTCTTTTCACCAAATCACCTATTACCAAGGACAATGGAATCATTGATGAGGTTATTCCCCATCTCATTAATGACAATATCAACAATATGCTAACTTTGATTCCTTCCCATGATGAGATTAAAGTTGCGGTTTTTAATCTTAACAAAGACAACTCTCGTGGCCCTGATGGATTTGGTGGTTTTTTTAAAGAGTTTTGGCACATTGTAAACTTGGATGTTTGCAATGTTGTCATTGAGTTCTTTAACACCAATTGGATTCTCCACAACTTGAACTCCAACAATGTGGTTCTCCTTCCCAAAACCAACAATGCTGACACTTTAAGTCAATATAGATCAACAGCCATGGCAAAATTTAAATTCAAGATCATATCTAAAGTTTCGGCTAATAGACTTGCCCAAATCCTTCCATCTTTGATTTATAGGGAACAAAGAGGCTTTGCCAATAACAAAAACATCAAGGACTGCATTTGTCTAACTTTAGAAGCGATCAACATTATATGTCCCCTCCTGGTAATTAACTTGGCTATAAAGCTTGACATAGCCAAGACTTTTGACACTCTAGATTGGAACTTCCTAATTCAGGGTCAAATTTGGTCCATGTCATAAATTTTGTAACTCGATCCATACTATTCTAAAATTTTCTAAGCTCTCAATCTTTATCAATACCAAGCTTGAAGGTTTTTTCTCTTGTTCTAGGGGTGTTAGGCATTCCCTCTCATTTTCTGCCTTGTAGAGGAGGTGCTCAGCAAAAGTATTTCTAAGTTGGTTGAAACCGATTAGTTATCCCTCATCAAAGGAACAAGAAACAACCATATTCCCTCTCACTTTCTCTATGATGGTGATGTTATGCTCTTTTGTTCTCGGACCTTTTCAAACATTCATGTGCTCACCAATTTTTTTGCTAGATATGCTGAGACTTTAGGCTAAACTATCAAACCTAAAAAATCAATTATATGGTGTCTCCATTTCCCATCTCAGACTGAGTCAAACTACTTCATTTGTAGGTTTCAACATTAGTACTTTACCTTTCCTCTTTCTTGGTATTCCAATCTTCAAAGGTAAATCCAGAAGATGTCATTTTGAGCCTATCTTAGATAAAATCAAAGTCAACCTGGCCACTTGAAAGGCAAATATGTTTTCTTTTGCTGGTAGAATTCAGCTGATAAAAAGTTTCCTCTAAAGCATGTTGATTTATTCCATAACCATCTATTCTTGGCCAACTTCCTTGCTTAAGGAAAAGCCATCAGTTTCTAGTCTGATAACTGGTTTAAGGTGGGCAAACTTGATATTTTCCTTCAAATACCTTACCATGTCTCCCTTCATCTCAAATCTCTGGCGCATGACATTATCATCAACCATAGCTGGCACTTATCTTCAGATGTTATCTCTCTTTTCCCAATCTTGCCAAACACCATTCCCTCCACTGTTTTTCCCATTCAGCAAAAAGATGACAACCTTCTTTGGACACACTCAACTTCTGACTGCCTCACTCTCAAAGATGCTATCTCTTCCTAAACGAGGCCAATCCTTCCAAAGATTGGTGTAAGCTCATATGGAACCCTGTTATTCCTCCTTCAAACTCAACCATCATTTGGAGAGTTTTCCACCATAAAATTCCAACTGATGACAATTTGGATAAAAGAGGGTCGTCATCTTCCCTCAATGTGAAGTCTTTGTTTCAAAGCTAGTGAAAATGCACATCATCTTTTTTTGGATTTTCCTTTCTCCTCCAAGATCTGGCACTGGTTTCAAACTACCATTAATCAGGCAATGGACTTTACTTCCTTTGCTTTTATTCGTAATGTTTGCAAGAAAGGTTATAGTCAACAATGTTCTCTTGTCATTTGTGCAACTATTATTTCCATTCTCAAGACAATATGGCAATGCAAAAACAACTCTAGATTTCAAAACAATTCAGCAACTTTTCGCAAAGCTATTACAAATGTCATTGCTTATGTTTCTCTAACTAGCAATGGAACCAAGCTTACCACAAGCCCATCCATCATTGATTTTTCTGATTTGATTGCTTTTAAAATGAATGTGTACCCTTCCAAAGCTCCTAATATCAAAGAAGTCACCTGGCGTCTTCCTATCCATTCTTGAGTTTAAATGTAACACATATGGTTCTTCCCTTGGAGTTGCTTGTGGAGGTATTTTCAAATCAGACTCTAACTCTTGTATTGGTGTTTTTGCCTCTTTTCTTGGACCTGACAATTCCTTGTATGTCGAGCTTACGAGCATCATTCTAGCAATTGAACAACCAATCGAAAGAAAACGAAAATCTCTTTAGATTGAAGCATACTTTTTTATAGCTACCTTAACTTTCAAGAATCCAAACATAGTGACTTGGAACCTAAGCATCAGATAGTGTAATTGCTTCTCAATGACCAAATCTATAATTTTTGTTATTTCTCACACTTTTAATAAGGAAGACAACCATTGTGCTGCCACTCTTACTTCAATTGGTTTAACTCTTAACTTTTTTATCCGGTGGAATTCTCCTCTTTTGACCACTAGAAGTGAGTTTGTCAAAAATTGCCTAATTATAGATTTTCCTTTTTTTTTTAATTCTTGAGGATTTTGGTCTTGCCCCCTTTCTTTTGTTCTCTTTTTTAATATATAAAATTTGGGAAACGTTAATCAGTGCCCTCAAGGTAATGATTAAAACTTTAAATTAGTAATTCTATCTCAATAATCTGCGTATTTAATGCTTTGAAAATTAAAATATTAAAATTTTTATAAAATAGTTTCTTTTTTAGGAATCCTTAACCATTGCTTTGAGGGCACTGGTTAGCAAGACCCATAAAGTTTATATAAAAAAAATGTACATAATAAATAAAATAATTATTTTTAAATTTGAAAAAATAATCATTTAATTTCAAAAAATTATGTAAATAAATTTAAAAATTTCACAACAAATTTAAATAAATAAATAAATAATTAAAATATAAATAAAATATATAATGGATAAGATGAAAGTAAATTAAATATATATAATTTATTGAAATATTTATACTAGACAGTAAAATAAATATATTTTTAAAAAATAAGACCATAAATTCACTAGTGTATTCTTAAAGTATATAGTAAAAAAAATAGGTGTGAGATAAAGATTGATATTTACATTCTATAAAAAAAATCTAAAATTTAGAGTTCAAAAACACAAGTCTCTAGAATATAGGAAGTAGAAAGAGAGAGTATAATAACATAGAATCAGGCATCTTCATGATGAGTGAAAAAAAACCATATTTATTCTGTAATTTAATGATTTCATTTATGACATTACTGAATCCAATTTGATTTTCCTAAAATCGTCATACCCCTAAAGGAGAGTGAGTAATGAAAAGTAATAATACCCGTGAACCTAGAGCGAGAATTTAGCTAGTATCAAATTCGTGATGAAACAAAACCATCATCATAAATAATAAATAAATAAAATAAAATAAAATATAAAAAACAGAACTTCAACGTTGGAGAGAAACATAAATAATCGACCAAACATTTTCTCTCCCTCCATCTAACTTCCACACTGTTCCTTCAAACTCTTGTTTTTTTTCTCTGTTTTTCATTTTCATTTTCATTTTCTTAAATAACAATAATAATAATGCAACACCAAGGCTTCGATTCTCTGCGTCGCGACCACACTAAGCATGATTCTTCCAACACCGCTCCCAAACTTCCTCACGACGGCAAAACCTTCAGCCGTTCAGAAGAATTCGCCACCACGGCCAAGAACTCTAAGCCCGGTCATCGGAGATCGGCATCCACCGGATCTCCGTTGATATACTCCGGCGGAGTAAACAGTTCCGGTTCAAGTCCAACTTTACCACCAACCGGAAACATATGTCCCTCCGGGAAGATCCTCAGACCGGGTTTACCCTCTCCTGGACCGAACCGGACCGATGTTTTGGGTTCAGGAACGGTGAACTACGGCCATGGGAGTATAGTGCGTGGTGCATCGTCGGTGAAGAGTGCGATGAGGTGTTCTGATCCTGAGGAAGTGAAGAGAGCTGGGAATGAGATGTATAGGAATGGGAAATTCGCGGAGGCTTTGGTGTTGTATGATCGGGCTGTTGCTTTGTCGCCGGGGAATGCTGTTTGCCGGAGTAATCGTGCGGCGGCGCTTATGGAGATGGGGAGGTTGAGTGAGGCTGTGGTGGATTGTGAAGAGGCTGTGAAGTTGGATCCTGCTTATGCTAGGGCTCACAAGAGACTTGCTTCTCTTTATCTCCGGTAACTGAAATCGCTATGATTATGAAAATTGAGATTGCAATTTGATTCTCTTTGTATAGATTTTGGTGTTTCTATTATGAATATTGCATTGTTGTGTTTGTTGATATTAGATATTAGAGGGATTTGATTTCTGTTAGCTTATAGATTTTGGAACTTTTTCTGTAGGTTTGGACAGGTTGAGAATTCGCGGCGCCACCTGCGTATTGCTGGCGGCGTGCAGGATGATCGATCGGAAGAGAATAATCTGTTATTATTGGAACAGCATTTGAACCAGTGTGAGGTTGAGCGGAAGAATGGTGAATGGAAAAGGGTAATCCGGAAAGTAGATGAAGCTGTTGCGGCCGGAGCTGATTTCTGTCCACAGGTAGTTATTTTTAGGTTCTTCGATGACGGAATGAGACTGAATTTTTGGATTTCTTAATTGAATGTGTTGTTTTAATTTTTGGATGGTTACTTGCAGCTTGTGGCTTGTAAAGCGGAAGCTTATATGAAGCTTCGTGAATTCGAGGATGCTAAGTCGTGTCTTTCGAAGATTCCTCAGTTGGAAGGTTGTCCTCCAGCGTGTTCTCAAGCCAAGTTCTTCGGTATGGTTGGTGAAACCTTTGTGCATTTTGTCACGGCGCAGGTTGAGATGGCTTTGGGAAGGTAAAAATATGAACACCAAACTGTAACTGCATTGAATTCTGTGACTTTTTAGTCAAAAATAGGAAATAATTAAATAAATGATGAATTGTTTCAGGTTTGAGAATGCTGTTTCCGCAGCTGAAAAGGCAAGTGTATCAGGTAATAATAATGTCGAGGTTACTAAGATTGTAAATGCCGTGAGAATGGTGGCGAGGGCGCGTTCAAGAGGCAATGATCTTTTCCGCGCTAGCAAATATTCTGAAGCTTGTAAAGCATATGGAGAAGGACTATTATATGACAATTCCAACTATGTTCTATATTGCAATAGAGCTATTTGTTGGCATAAACTTGGGAAGTGGGAAAATTCAGTTCAAGACTGCAACCAAGCACTAAATATTCGTCCAAATTACACCAAGGCCCTTTTACGCAGGGCCACGTCCAATGCAAAGGTGAACCGAACCTACTCCCAACAATCATATTAGCGTGTTTTATGTAGATTCGTATCTCTAAAGATGATCTTTCATCGTCGTTTTCTAATATGCACAATCTTGTTGCAGCTTGAAAGATGGGATGAAGTTGTCAGAGATTACCGGGTCTTGAAACAGGAACTCCCTAATGACAACGAAGTAGCTGAAAATCTCGGTCAGGCTCTAGTCGCATTAGAAAAATCCCGCAAAGTAGTAAATGGTAGTACTAAGTTAGGAGTTGAAGTTGAAGAAATGACTACGTTAGACAAACTAAAAGCGGCTATTGCTTTCACGGGTATACTTATTACTTTTCTCTTCAAACTTAAATGTCGAGTCATTTTTCTTGCCCGACCGAAATATATGACAAAAATATTACTTTGCAGGTGTTTCCGTAGTTTATTTCAAAGAGTTATCAAATGAACTATGTGAAGAGATATCTCCATTCATCAATACATTATGCGTTAGATATCCTTCTGTTAAATTTATCAAGGTACATTACGTAAAGTGTTCTTTATGAACTTACTAACATAATTTTATATCGGTCTGATTTTCTTTAAATTTCAATTAAAGGTGGACGTCGAGGAGTGTATAACAATAGCAAAAGCAGAAAGCATAAAAAGTGTTCCAACTTTTAAGATATACAAAAACGGAGAGAAGGTGAAGGAGATGATTCGCCCGAACCATCAATTCTTAGAAGACTCGATAAGGAGAAGTAATAGTCTATAGATCTTAGAATTCAATTCATACTCATTATTTATCCATTCACTAGCAATTGAAGAAGGTGCTCTAAAGAATGCACCAAAACCATTATTAGTTGAAACTATAGGAATTTCATCTTTCCATCAAACACGAATACCAATTTTTGAGTTGTTTTAAGCAGGAAAACCTGAGAGAGATAGCTGTTAGTATTTTAAAATCATTATGTATATACTTTACACTTGTTTCATTCAATGTATCAGACTCAAATTTGACCATTTTCTCTTTATATCTTCTATTTTGTTGCATGAGGATGAAGAAATTGATTTTTCTTTAGAGAAATCGTTTCCTTTTATTCCTTTCTTTTCACCATGTATGTTCCTTACCCTTCATATTTTTTTTTCTTCAAAAAATTAAGTCAATGCTTTGCCTGAGTAGCATGCTAACAAAGCAGGTCAAGATGTTGACAAGGCAATTAGTATAAGTGATTTGTGTCAAGCACGAATAAGTTTTTACTATAAAAATATAAATTGTTTTGGATTATGATATTGAATTCAATTTTTCTATTAATGATTATATTACTATATATGGTAAAAACATAAAGAAAATATCAGTTTGTTTAGGAAATTAAAAAATCATGAATAGACCATAGAGTCTCAAATATTTGATGTAATGGAAGATGTTAGTATCTTACAATTTTACAAGTGATGATTGCATTATGTTTTTGACAATGCATAGAATATTTAGTTTAGCATCTTACAATTCAAAAATCTCCTTCGCATTTTTTTTACTAACACATTTTGTAAAATTTAAAATTGAAACATCATCTCCTTCGTGTTTTTATTTAATTTTTTTATTAGTGTTAAATTTACGACTTTCATTTGTATTTTTGTTATATTTATTTAATTTTAATGTTATATTTTTACTTTTCATTTAGTATTTATCATTTAATTTAAGTGATTTTCTTAAAGATTTAGGACTTGTTATTTTGTTTTTATTTGATGTTAAGAATTGTACTTAAGGTGTTTTTGGATATTGTTGTTTTTGGATTTTGAAAAAAGTCACAAAAGAAGTTATCGGGATGAGTCGCGGAACGATTTGCTCTCTTTAAGACGTTTTGCGGCACTGTCCAAAATTATGTAAAACAGTCTAACTACCACGACGCATCTAGGATAAAACATCTCAGTTCAATTCTACGATCACTACTTGCATGGTATGTGATCGTTCTAGAAATACACCTTTTGATGGTGTTGAACCACTAGATGATGGTGTCAAAATCACTCGTAATATCTGGATAATCAGTCGCAGATGGCGCAAACAAGCCACTTGAAAACAGAGAAGTAAAATTTGAAGAAGAAGTGAATATGGGAGAGAAGAGAGAGATTTCATATTCTTAAATCTGATGTGAGGAACAAGTGGTGGTTTATAGCTGAGGATCTGATCCGACTGAAGACAAAATTATGGGGGGAATGGAGCGGATCTAGCCCATTACTAGTCGTTACAAACTTGGTCAGCAAGGAAGCGAAGAGACTTGGTCGACAAGGCAAAACTTGAAAGTCGTGGTCAACAATTAGGGTTACCGTTAATTAATTAATAATTTATTAATCCGTAATTAATAATAATTAATAATTTTTAATTACAGCACACCATTATTAATTAATAATACTTAATTTACATTACACATATGATTACTTTAAACAATATTAAATAACTTTTTCATCATTTTGGATACAATAAAATACTGGATCAAAGCCGAAGCCTAAGATCGGACCAGACCGAGCCAAGCCAAGTCGGTCTGTCGGAGAGACGGCGGCGACGATCGCACATGTGTTATGTTTCATGGTAGTGTGTTCTCACCTAACCATCAAATTGGATACCCATCGGGGCCCAACTCAATTTGTCCACATGAAATATACAAACACTACTAAAATATGTTCTCCCTTCCATGTGGGACTCTAATGAACCTTTTCAAATTCAACAAACAACTCTAACTCCCACTTGTGTTCATTTATTGTCAACTTAATATCATTAACCTCTTCCAAGTCCCCACTCCAAATTTTCATCATTCCAAGTATTATAACAATCCCCCACTTGAATCTAAAAGGTCATTTTAGAAGTAACGTCAAACATTTCTAAGATTGTTCATAAGCAGAGGTATCAACGACTTGAACCTTTGCATAGCAAGTAGGATTCTTATTCAACAAGAGTGACACAAATGTATCGAACTCTATCTCAGACATCAAACCAGCACACAACCTTTTCTTAAGGTGTATTTTAATAGCCCGTGCTTTAATGGCACTGCACGTGTATCTCAATTTAGTGAAGGCTCTAGGAATTTTACCTCAAAATTCCTCAGGAACCAACCTAAGTTCCAAAATCACATAGATCAGTATATCAAGAGTAATCATGTAGCCTATGTATTCCCTCATACAGAGTATAGATCTCATTAAGAGTTTCTATTATATCATGCTCTTATCGCTTCAGGATTCATGCTTCTCTCATTTACTCTAGCATGATCACTCATATTACTCACAACTTGTTATTACTCATTGAACCTATTTCTTTGGATCTCCAGTCATTTAGGTCGGGTTACCATTATGAGAAACTCATTATTCTATAATCATTAGTCTCATCTTATAAGATGTATTAAAAACTTTCTCTATAGCTCATCCTTTCGTCAAATGATCTACTAAATTTTCATCAGTGCGTACATGATCTACTCTTATAGCTCCTTTAGAAATACAATCTTTAACATTGTTGTGTTTTCTTCTAATTTGACGTCTTTTACCATTATAATAACGATTCTAAATTTTTGCAATAGCCGCAGTACTAACGCAGTGTGTAACACCCCAATTTAGATTATTCTCTTTTATTTGAATTATTTATAATTATTTGTGTTTTATTTAATTATTATGTGGTGATAATTAAATAAGATTTAAGTGATAGGAGTGCGTGACCATATGGTAGAAGTGTGGAGAGTAAATAGATATTAGTAGAATTATTAGAGATTACTTTAATAATTTAAATAATAGCATTTTATTAGATTTATTTAATTATAATGAAAAAATAGAAGATTTAATTTGGGACCAAAGTGTGATTTATGAGAAATAGAGGGGAGGAATGAGTTAAAAACAATTGTTAGTGAGGGAGAAATTATAATTATAAAGAAATTTACTCTAGTGATATAAACTAGGAACATAACCTAAGTTTATGAGCTTTTTATCGGCATGTAGAAAAATCATAATTTATGAAAAGGGAGACTAGAGCCCAGAAGACTAAAGAGGAGAAACTTAGAGTTTGAGAAAGAAGGGTATTCATCAAACCATAATCAATCACTGCTAGTATAATCAGGTAAGGGGAGAATGATTTAATAAACAAGTATATGCACGAGGAGTAGACTTGAGGAGTTCTTAACCTCCAATAGGACAATTGGATGTTGCATGAATTAAGTATTTTGTTAATATAATTCAATTATTGATGATTAATTTGTTGTGTGTGATGAATTGGTGGTTGAAATTTGTGTACATTCATGTGTGATAATTTTGTTTTTATGTTTGATGATGTGCTCACAATTGATTGAGTTTTAAAGGTTTTGAAAATAATATGATTTCATGAGACAATAAATTAAAAGTGTTGAATTGATGCAATTAGATGATATAGATAAATATATGATATGTATGTATGTTTTAAATCTTTTGGATAAATGAAAGTGATTTTGGGAGACTCCATAAGTCTCCATCATCAAAATCACGTTCTTGACAGTTTGAAGGTCCATGGCGGGTGTAACACCCCAATTTTTTTATTTAGTAAATATTTTATTATTTAATTGATATGATAACTATTATTTGATGTGTTGAATAATTAATTATTTGAGTTTTGGTGAATATGTTATTTAATTAAATTTTTATGTGAATAATTAATTAAATGGAATATATGTATGTGTATTATATTATTTGGGTTTGTGAGTGTGAGAATAGAAATAACTAGTTGGGCTAATAATGAGATTAAGTAATAAAGGTGGGAATATGTATTACTAAGCCCATTAGTGGATTTAAGTTAGTAAGAGTAATACAAAACGAGAGATATAGAATTAGAAAGAAGAGAAGTGAAAAAAGAAGAGGATAGAAGAAAATAAGAGAAAAGGGAGAAAAGAGGAGAAGAGAAGGAAAAACCCTAGAAGTGTCTTCATCTAAGATAAAGGTGAGAATTCTTTGAATCATGAGTTTATATAATGATGGGTGATGGGTAGAAGCATAAAAATAGGGATTTTGTTCTTGAAATTGCTAGATTTGAAATGTTAGGGTTTGGATTTGGATTTGGATTCAAAACTTTTGTGTTAGAAATCATGTTTTAAGGTTCCTAATTGTTGATACATGTTAGATAGAGGTTGTTATGTATTTAATTTGTATTATAGTGATATTTAGATAAGATTTTGAGGGGATTTGAGTGGGAACTCGAGAGCTGCTCACAGGAAAAATGCATGATTTTTGTAAAATTTCAAAAATTCATAACTTGAGTTTCAGGTGTCCGTTTGACTCACCATTCGAACTTGGAGTAACCGAATACAGTGTAATTTCTTGTAAAAATGGTTTCATATTCTGGAAATAAATCTATTTTTTGTGTAATGAGATTTTATGGTATCAGTGCATGATGCCAGTGCTTGCATTTTCTTTGAAATTGTAACAATTCATATCTTTTGAACCGTAACTGCATTTGAGTCCCCGTTCGAAGTGTTAGAAATCTAATGCCACATTATTTTCAATAAAAATGTTCTTGTTGGCAATAAGTGATTTAATAATAATGTGATTAGGTAAATGACTTGTAATTGTGTTGTTTGGTTTGAGAATGAGTGTTGGATGTGAATAACATTTTCTGGCTTTATATGCTATATGTTATTTGTGATGTGTTGAGATGGTTAATGCTATTTGAATGCATTTTGGTGATGATAATAAGATTGAATGGATAATCTTAATTGCATATGTTTGTTGGTATTTTCACATGCATTTATGGGGAGCTTATACTCCGAGTTTTGGTGGTTCTGGTCCTATGGTGGGGATCTGGAACTATGACATATATGTTCATATTGGTGGCTCTGATTCTAGTGGGGATATGTAGCGAGGTGAACCTGATGTTCACGATTGGTACCACATGCATATTGCATTGAGTTGCATTTGAGTCACGTGAGTCGATGTGAAGATTGTGTTTTGATATGAAATATATGATCATTAATTTAATTGTTACATTTTGTTATTGTGGTTGATTATCTTTGGTATCTTGAATTGTGGAGCAATGTTGCATATATGAATATATGAGATGTATTGAAAAATGTTGAATACAATAATATGTGAAGTGTGATGAATTCAGAATGTACATGTTTGTTATGCATTACTTATTATTATTATTATTATATATTTTTATGATGATATGAATTCTCACCCTTCTATTGGAATGATGTTTTCTACGACATCGCTCAGGTACTTAAGATAGAAGTGCTTCTCGCAATGATTAGCCAAAGGAGTTAGCTTTTGCTTAGCTTTATCTTAGGTAGTGAGTCGTGCTCTGGTCATGTAACATGGGGGTTATTTGAACTCATGTTATTGTTTTGAAAGATACTTATGAAAATAAATGTGATCTTGCTAATTTTAATCTGATCTTGCTACATAATTATAGTATTTCCCTTGGGGTTAGAAGGGAGTGTTACAAAGGGTGCCATCGCCATGACAGGTAACCCGTCATGGAACCTAGGCTCAATTTTGGAGTCAGTCATCACACATGTGATGTGTTTGTGTTTTGATGCTGGTGGCGGGCGCAATGCCCGTGACAGGTAATCTTTCATGTATTTGCAACTTGCATAAATTAGCTATTTGCTTGTATTAAATTACAGTTTCAATTATTTCGCCTTATATGGACTATTGGCTACTATTGGGTAATGTATGATGTTGTTTTGATGTGCATTGATGAATAAAAAATATTTTTTAATCGATTTTATGAACTATGTAACGAATGGTGAATATGTGTGAATGTGTTAATGATGTTGTAATGAGTTATTGTGTGCACTGTGAAATATTGGCTGCTATATGAGCATAATTATGTTGTCGGTTTTGATTGTTGGTGGTTGTTGAATAATAATTTGGTACGGGGTTATTATATAGTTGCCAATGCATGTTGTTTAAGGTAGGTTGGACCTTAAACGTTGTAGTTGAGTTGCATTTACTTGTATGACACACATCATATGTCGATGTTGTTGTGAAAGATATGAGTTCACAAGTTTGGTGCAGGATTTTGTGACTTGTCCCAAGCTCGGTGTTGGGGATTGAAGCTTAGTGTTGGGTCTTGGAGCTCGGTGCGGGACTCGGGATTCGGTGATGGGCCTGGTTCGAACAAAAAACCATTTGTTGAGTTCGTACCACATGCATATGCATCAAGTTACATAGTTAAGTCGTCTGTTGAGTGTGTTTGCATCATTGTCGCATTTGCAAATGATTATTTGGTGATTGTATTAAGTATGTTGTTGGATCAGGTGTGAAGATGTTTCCCTGACATACCTTATATTGTGTTTTTAAGCTCTTTAGCTTATGTTGTTGTAATTTATGTATTAGTATCCTCATATGATGTATTTTGTGCCATGATACATTCAACTTTTGTCCTTATACTAATACTTATTCTGTTTCTGTTGTCTATGTATGATTTTTATATACTTAGTTATGACACCATTATGTATTATTCTAAACCTATATGTATGGGGTGTTACCGATTTTTAGCTATTATACAATAAAATTCAAATTACATATTCACATAAAAATAAAAATTACATCTCCATTATATTTAGTGGAAATTATAGTTGTAAAAAATAAAAGTTTGCCTAACAATTAGGAGGAATTAGCTATACGAAAATCATACAATTATTTTGGTAATAGTATTTTAGTAACCATAACATGCAGTTCATAATAATCATTGGTATGCATTATTATGAAAACCGTAAAAAAACATAATTATTTCATCTTCAACTTTCGGCGAGTGTTCAGAGGCGTGAAGCTCTCCTTTGTCTTGCCTACTTTCTTGAATGCGGTATTGTCTTTGATGGGGGGAGGTATACTTACTTTTCCTCTGGTGGTGTGGACTTTCGGCATTGGGAACACACTCTTTGACATCATGCGCCTTCTTCTCAGTATTGCTCTCCTTGCCTTTTATGTAACATTCTGCTATGGTTACCACTTCCGCTAATTGAAAATGTTGGCTTTAAGGAGAGAGACTCATTAAAGTGTCTCGCCTTAAGTCCATTTTGGAACGCCCCCGCGAACATTTCTTGATTTGTGGGAACGACCCTGATGGTGGCTTCATTAAACTGGGTGAGATAGTCCCTTAGCGGCTCTGACATACCTTGTCGTATGTTAAACAGGCTGGTGGTGGACATCTCTATTGTATGATTCTGACAGTGTAGTTCATCCAAGGTAGCAAACATCTTCACTAAGGCATTGACATCACAGGTACCACTAGTATCCTCCAGCATAGGGGATGAATCCTTCTTGTTAACCAGGGTTCAAAAAGGTTAGATATAGGAGAGGAAGGTAACATTGAGTATGTGATTGTGGCATGACTCGGTGTGACTCTTATATATATATATATATATATATATATATATATATATATATATATATATATATATATATATATATATATATATATATATATATATATATATATATATATATTATTGAGTTATAATTAGTTCCATTTTTTAAAAAATAATTTAATTAATAGTCGAATTAAATAAAAATTACCAAATTACAAAGAAATTTTTTTCTATTATAATTATGATTTTTTTTTTAAATAACCATGTATTAGAAAAAAATTACGCAAATAACCATACTTCGGAAAAAATTACGCAAATAACCAAGTTTCAGAAAACATTGACACCAAGGCGCCATGTGAGATGGCGCCACCATTGTATCAAAGGAAGGGAGGCGCCATTTGGGATGGCTCCTATGTACAACTTTTCTGCAATAAGCCATCTCAGATGGCGCCTTGGTGCATTTTCAAATAGAAAATTGATCAAAAATATACAAGGAGGCGCCATATGAGATGGCTCCTCCTCCTAAAAGTTGAAAGGGGGCGCCATTTGACATGGCTTATTGGGACTGAGTGTGCCATGTCAGATGGCGCCTAGGACTAAAAAAAGGGGAATAAGCCATATGAGATGGCGCCTTGGTGTTAAGGATTTCAGAAACCTGGTTATTTGCGTAATTTTTTTCGAAACGTGGTTATTTGCGTAATTTTTTTTAATACATGGTTATTTTAAAAAAAAATTCTATAATTAAGAATTTTTTTTATTTAATTGAACTATTAATTAAATTATTATTTTTTAATTGAACTATTAATTAAATTATTTTTCTTTTAATTGAACTATTAATTGAATTATTTTGTAAAGATAAAATCAATTATTGCTTAGTAAAATAAATTTTACTTCTTTTGCTCACTTTCTCATAGTATTATTAAAGTTATGTCTTACTTTACAATAACTTATTTAAATAATCAATTAAACTAAAAAGTTTCTTAATTGAGAAATATCTAACTCCGTATTTTTTAAATATGCAGAAATTATAGAATTTAAATTCTATAATTTACTCTATACCAAACATCTATACAGGCTTGGTAGATTCCCATAACATTAATTAATTCATATGAATATAAATTATATTATTGGCCAGCAGCAAAAGCTTCAACAGGGAAAGTTTTGGTTATACCAGAAGGAGTCGTGAAATGAATCTTTGCAGTTGGTTGTTCATCGACCGTAATCTCGTTAACCGGAGGCCATAACATATCCCTTTCACGCCTTTAAGTTTCGTAACATTCTTCTTTGAAATGTAACATGTTATCTCTGTATCATAGCTCACAAGCTTGTTTATCAAAATGAACTTATGCTCCACTTTTTTTCCTGCAGAATCCATATGTAATCGGTTGGTTTCCCGTAACCGATTTCGACTATATCAACGACAGGGAAAAGTCCTTCCGGTAGTTTGAATTCTGGGAGAAGAGAAACTGCTGCTTTTAGAGATTCTTCGTGTCCTTTTGTCACAATGGCTTATTCTTTCTCTGTCATTAACTAAAAAAAAATGGACGTCATACGGGGTGTCATTAACCAACTTCACAATTGCATTAACCACAAAAATAAACGTTAATAATCACTTATTTTACTTACAATTCATTAACCAATAAAATACATTCAATTAATTATGTTCTAACACTAAATTATAAATGTATTAATCAATTTTTACACTTTATTAACTAACTTTATTTTATATTATTTAATTTTTTTTATGTTTGAGAATTCATTAACCAATTTTATACATAATATTAACCAAAATTGATTTACCGTGTAAGATTTAATATTTGATATCAAAACACTCGATAATCAAACTATAAATTATATTAACCAATTTAAAACACTCAATTAACCAATTTTATTTTAAAACTAAAAACTATTTTTTATGTCAAAATATATATTAATCAAACTCTGAACTATATTAACTAAATTTTAATATTTTATTAACCAAAATAATTTATAAAAATAAAAAAATATTAAAAAATTAAAAGGAAAAAAAATTGCTCATCCAAATAATTTATAAAAATATAAAAATATTAAAAAATTAAAAGGAAAAAAATTGTTCATAATGAACAGTATATTGGATATAAATATATGAATTAATCTAAAGATACTTTCTCTTTCAATTATATCTACACTATAGATTTATAGGATTTTATTTTTATTTATTATATTTAATAACTTTTTTCTATTTTTTAATACAAAATTACAAATACACGAATACCCATGCTATATTCTGGATGGTGTAAGTACGCGGTGTATAATCTTTGGTGTCAAAATAGCAAATCTCTATTAGGGGTGTTCGCGGGCCGGTTTGGTTCGGTTTTGAGAAAATTCGATACCCAAACCGATTAAAATTATATGGATTGGTTTGGATTGGATTTGCAAATTTTTTCGATAAAACCCAAACCGAACCGAACCGAGAAACAATGGGTTGGTTTGGATTGGATTGATCGGGTAGATAAAAAAATAAAAAAATATTTGAAAATATAATTTATTTATGGAAATTAATTTTCCATAATAATATTAAAAATATAGTATTAATAGTGTTCAAATGTAAATATTAGACTAACAATTTTTTTATTAGATTCAAAATATCTAACATAAAAGGTTTTGAATATATAATTAGTTATTTAAACTAGTATGATAATGAATGTGTTTCATAGCACTATGTTCAGTTACCACAATACACTAAAAATTTTTTAATTACAAATTAAAATAACTTAACTTTTTCATATACTAGATTTCACTTTTTTCTTGTTGAAGTTGAATGTTTGGTAGTAATTTTTATGATAGTTACTTATGGTTAGTTTGGGTTGGGTTTGCGGGTAGAAATTTAAAAATCCGATGCCCGAACCAATTGACAATGGATTTCATTGGTTTGGTTCGGTTCTTGCCCGAACTAAAAAAATGCCCAACCCAAACACTATGGTTTGGTTTGGATTCCGGTTTGGTTCGGATTTACCCGAACCAATGAACACCCCTAATCTCTATAAGTAACGAAGAATCTTTGGTGTCAAAATAGCAAATGAAGGACAATGTTTGTGTTTGGTTGTTTCATAAAAAACGTTTGTGCTAGGTAGAGATTGAAGTAGTGTTCAATTAGGCTTTGATAAGGATATGTTATGGATCTGTCTGTTGGATATTGTAGATTGAGGTCATATGTATCTACTAGTTTCATTTTTTAATTGAATTACAAAATAGTTAGAAATATAAATAAAGAGGTTTAGGGATAGGTGGATATTTCAACTGATATCTATATCTATTAAGTAGGATGGTAAAATCGGTTCGGTCAGTTTGATTTGCTGAGTATATTCTTTTTGCGCGTATTTTTTATTTATGAAATATATTAAAATTTTAGACACGCATTCTATAATATGTCCGTTCCACCTCATTCCGTTTTTTGTTTAGTTTTTGCGAATGCACACATTAACAAGTATTTTTTTAAAAAATTTAACCGTGTAAGGCCCGTATGTCCACCTCGCTCTCATTTTTTGCGGAACAAACGAAGATTTTAGACTATCCTTAATGAGGTCTCTTAAGTCAAAAATTACAGCCAAGATATTGGGTTCATTGTTGGAGCCATTGATCTTGTATGAGATGCTCTTGGCAGTACCAAAGATGAAATTGGAATTGGTGGATTACAACTTTAAGGAATAATGTGTACATGATGCATTAATAATCAGAAAGAAAACATTTAGATTCAACACTCCTTGATAATATAGCATAAATTCAATTCAATTACACCAAACAAAGCATAAAAAGAAAGCAATTATTCTTTTATTCTATACCAAACATCTATATAGGTTTGGTAGATTCCCATAACATAAATCAACTCATATGAATATAAATATATTACTGGCCAGCAGCAAAAGCTTCAACAGGGAATGTCTTGGTAATCCCAGCAAGACTCTTGAAATGAATCTTCCCAGTTGGTTGTTCATCGGCGGTAATCTCGTTAACCGGAGGCCATAACATGAGTTCTTTCGCTTTCACTCCTTTAAGTTTCTTAATCTTCTTCTTTGAAATGTAACCGGTTATCTCAGTGTCATAGCTCACAAGCTTGCTTATCAGATTGAACTTATGTTCAACTTTCTTCTTCTGGAGAATCCATATGTAACCGGTGGGTTTCACGTAGCCGATTTCGATTATATCGGCGAGAGGGAGAAGTCCTTCGGGTAGTTCGAATTCATGGAGGAGTGAAACTGCTGCTTTGAGAGACTCTTCGTGTCCGGTCTTGACAATGGCTCCTTCTTTCTCTGCCATGGTAATGTTGGTGGTGATGTGAGGAGAGGAAATGTTTTGGGTTAAGGTTGTTGTTGGAGAGGTTTTGTTTTTGTGTGTGTATATATAGGGTGTAGTTAAGGTGATGGAAATAATGAAGGGTATCGTTTGTGTTTGTTTGTTTCAAAAACAACGTTTGTGCTTGGTAGAGATCGAAGTAGGTTTCTTTGTGTGTTCCGTCCAATTAGGCTTTGATAAGGATATGTTATGGATCTACCTCTTGGATATTGGAGATTGAGGCTATCTGCCTCTACTAATTTCATTTTTGTAATTAAGGCATCAATAACAAAATATTGTTACGCCTACTAATTAATTATATGACGTGAAACTCTTAACACACAATCTTCACATTATTTAGAGCGTGGAAGGAGAACTAAATAACGGATAATTCAATAGATGAATTATCATATCAGATGATTATATCTTAAACGAGATTCTTATATTATGTTTAAATTTGTGGGTTAAGTCTAACTCATTTTTATAAAATCAATGTATGTTTAAATTTGTGGGTTAAGTCTAACTCATTTTTACAAAATCAATGTATCTTTTCGTTTATATAAGAGACAATTCACTTTTTAAATTTATTAAATAATTTATGTATCTGTATATTGACTAGACACATTAATTATTTAATGAATCTAGAAAAGTGAATTGTCTCTTATCTAAAAGAAAGAAGGTATTACTTTATATGTGATTTAAAGAAAATTAACACTTATGATTTCACTGACAATGTAAAAGTACAATCTTTATATTTCATTAAATCCTAGTTATATTTGGTTATTTTTTATTTCTATAGGAATATAAGATTTGCACCATTTGTTATGAGAATAAATATTTTTAATATCTTGAGTAAATTATATTTTTTGGAATAAAATATACCTAGAAATAATTTATTAAAACTTAAAACAAACATTGAAATGTAGGATTCTCAAACTCACATTTTCGATAATACAAATTGAATTCATTAAACAAAAACCCCGTTTAGGTTTTACGATTAACAAATAAATATTAATTTATTTGATAAAATTATTATAGAATGTGGAAAAATGGAAGCAAGAGATTTCTAGCTCCTACACAATAATATTCAAATTACATATTCGCCACAAAAAATGAAATTCCATTTCTACTGTTTTTAGAGGAGATTATAACTATAAAAAATAAAAGCTAGCCTAACATTTAGTATGAATTAGCTATACGGAAATCATACAATTATTTGGCAATAGTATATTAGTAACCATAGATGCATTTCCTAATAATCATTAGCATGCATTATTATGAAAACTGCAAAAAAAATTACATAATTATTCCATCTTTCAACTTGTAACTGAGTCACTTATATTGTCTGCTCCATATGAAGCCTTTGGTATCAAAAACTACTGAATGATGGCAAATCTAGGGAAGCTTTTGCAATGGACTTGTATTCTTCAAGTTTCTCCATTTCCACTGACCCAAGTTTCTGTTACAAATAAAAGGCTGTCAATATTTTTTTTTTCTTTCAACCACTGAAAATTAGTGTCTTACTATAATATTTTCATTAAAGTATCACCATTACCTTGTTATCCCATGCTCTTATGTAGCCAACAAGACTGATTTGCATCTGCAGCTCAGATTCAATGTCGGTGTTTGCATCAATAAACCAAACATTCTGCAAAATTAGTCCCCATAATGTGCATTAGTTAGTTAATATTAATTTGACACACTCATGGTTTAATGTGTACTATAGAGTGTATTGCTCACTTTAGATATTATGCATCAATGCATCATCAAAGAATCAAGAAGAAATTGTTTAGTTATATAGTTGAGTACTCACTACTTTTTTGTAGGAAACACTTGACAAGTCCAAACTAATGCTAACCAATGTCTTCAAGTTCCTATCTGCATCAACTTTGGCCCAACCGAAGTAAATCCCAATAACTTGATCAGGAATACCAAATGCTAGATTCTCTGGATTAAGGAATTCAACTATGTTATTTAGAATGAATACCATGTTAAACTTTTTTAGAAAATGAAACTTAAAGAGATCAAATGCAGTGTTTTAAAAACAGAACAGGACAGTTTAACTGATTGAAACTTGAACAAAAACTTTTTACGGATAGGTTAATTTGGCATTTCAATTTAGTTTCTTCCCGGTTTGAGTGGCTTACGACAGTCGAACCATGACTCCAGTTCGGTTTTTAAAACACAGCTATATCAGCCACATTCTATATGTGAAAACTAATCAAGAAAGGATTAAAAAAATGTGTTCATGGAACTAAGTTTATGAATGAAATGAGAAAAGGTTAGGAGTTTCAAAAACCTTTGGTTTCAAGGAGAGATCCTGTAACATACAAGCCACTCAGATGAATTGGCTCAATAGGCAATGCGTTATCGACCCCTGCCATTATTAATTTGAGAAATTAATATGATAAGAGAACGCGTTATTAATTACTGAAATTCATCAACATATATGTAAGAATTAAAAGGGGCATTACAATCATCAAAAGGTGGAAGGCCCCATAGCTCAGGTTGAAACTCTAAAAGTGAATTAAGAGTAACATTTGCCAGCTTACAACAATCCGATTCGCCGCGAGACGGTACTGCAACTATCTTCGTTTTTGCAGCATGAGCTGCTTTGACACCAACCCTGTTAAAGCACATTGGAGAATATATGTTACAAAAAATATGATTATTACACGAGAGAAACCCAAGTGGCTGCAGAATACAAAATGACTCATTCTGAGTGCTCCAGAGATTCTGGAAGACTTACAAGGAATCTTCAAACACAAGGCAGTTCATTGCATTTACACCCATTCTCTTGGCAGCTTCTTCAAACCTGTAACAATTATACTTGGTTACAAATGTGATGAAACTGGAAGAGCATAAATTATGATTCACTCAGAAATGGGCATTTCTACTAAACAATAGACAAAGAAAATTAGGGAAACTTTGGGAGATCTTGAGGAAAAGCTATATAATCCATAACTTAGTTGTAATCATGAGATTTTAAATTGCGGTCGCAGATGCCATTAATTTATTAGGCCTCTTATAATTTACATTTCTCTTATTTTCTATCTAAAATCTTGTATATATCATATCATCAACTCTCTATTACTTTAAAACATCTATAATCTTTTATAATACTCGCTAAATTTATGTTATGATGTCGTTGTGATGTTGCGATGTGAAATTTTCTATGATTGACAATCAAAATGCAATCACAGGCTAATTTGGTTGCACCCTTCCATAATCATAGTATTGAAGTCGCATCTTATGATGCATCCGCAATTTAAAACACTTACCGGGATGGGGATACTTTGTTACTACTTTAAAAAGATTGATAGGTTACGGTATTACAGATACTGAATGCCAATAGATCATTTAAAAGTGTCATTGTTTCCTAAAAGATATTGGAAAGGTTAAACTGTACAAGTCCATTTTACAGAGTGTAATTATAGACATTACTTATAGCAGATAATCTTACAAATCTGGAGCAGGCTTTCCAAATTTAACCTGATCATTTCCTAGAATTACAGAGAAGCTTTCTGTCCAACCTACAAAAATCAATTTTATCAAGTATCAAATATATAATTCTAAGTAGAAAACTACATATCAAGTGTTTCAACTTATTATTCTTAAGCCGAAATTAGCCTAATCCTCTAGTGCATATTTGAATTCGCAGAGTACCTTTATGGTGAGGAATTTTTGCATATATGTATTCTCTCAAGGAGTTTGAAGCAAGAGCCAACGGGACACCATTTTTCACGAAATGTTTGATGATTCGATTAGCACCAGGCAATGCTTTGGCTTCTCTCCACCACCTAAATCAATTCACGAATTGAAAAAGAAGAATAGTTGAATGTGTAAGCAATTAATCACCATTTATACACACGCTATCCCAAAACCCTAAACCCTAAACACTGAGCTCTGATGAGAAATACGAAGTGTTACTACCTTTGAATATAGAGAGGGTTAATTTCTTTGATAAATTGATCAGGTGTTAATGAGAGCTGATAATCCTTAACAATTAAAGCTGCTGATTCCTTCTGTGTCATCCCTAATCTCTTGTTTTCTTCCCTTTCCTTATTCACTTCCTTCCCATACTTTCCCAAAAAGTCCTTCAACACACCCCTTGTAGCCCTTTCTGTATACACCAATCATCAACACAAATTCAATATTCATAAAAGAATCCACAAAATTTCATAACAAGAGCGAATTACACAAATAAAAGTACCAGTATCGAGAAGAGTGCCATCTAGGTCAAAAATTACAGCCAAGATTTTGGGTTCATTGTTGCAGCCATTGATCTTGCAACAGCTGTTCATGGCAGTAACAAAGATGAGATTGGAATTGGTGGATTAGAAGTATAAGGAATAATGTGTGAATGTGATGACATGAAGTGATAGTTGATTTGATTATATAGCGTTGGCGTTATGAAGTAGCATGTTCTTGCGGATATTCCATTGAAGAGAAAGAGTTTGAAGCGTTAGGGTTTGTTTCATTCAGTTTGTTAAACTGTTTCATAAAATGATTTTAAAAATTAAAAAAAAAAAAAAAACTGTTTTTGAAAGATGATAAAAAATAATTGTTTTTTCATAAAAAAAATTGTTTGTTTATCCTAATTTTAGAAACATACTTGAAAATGAGAAGAAGAAAGACTTTGTTGGTAAAATTTATTTTATAATATGGTGCGTTAATTGAATAGATTTTTAACATAGTTAATCATAAAATTCATATGATTTAGCATAATATATTTTATTTAGATTTAATTATTGATCTCCTATTTTATTCACGAAATTGATTCACATGTTAAATTTAAATATTTTTGATATCTCTATTTTAAATTTAAATAGTTTTTGTCCCTTTTCATACTTTTACACTTAAAATTTACAATGTTTATATTTTTTTAAATGATAAAAAACATAACAAATTATTGAATATAAACATATTGTTGAATTTTATAGATAAAAATATAAATTAAAAAACGAATATCTTTTTGATTTTGTATGAAAAAAATGTGAAAGAAAGACAAAAAAATATTTAAATTTAAAATAAAAATCAAAACTGTTTGAATTTAAAATGAGGATTAATTTTGTTAATCAAATAAACTTTAGGAACCAAAACTATAATTTAACCTTTTGTTTATTTTACATGGTGGAAGCATTTTTTATTTCTCTTAGATTTTGTTTGGGAGTTTGAATGGGAGGGAAAGAGATAGCTTTCAAAAAAGATTTTGTTTAAATTAAAATAATAATTATAATTAATGTATTTTTTATTTTTGAAATACTATAACAACAAAATTAGTATTTAAAAATTTTGTTTAAACCCTCCAAAATCCTATTCCAATACAAATTTTGAATTCTCCAAATTATGAAGTTTTTGGTGATATAAAGAAAGGAAATTTCTTTGGCCACCTCCCAACCTTCTAGTTCACCTCTGGTGAAAAACCCAAACTACCCCTGACTTCGGAAATGCATTTCCGAAATGCAAGAAAAATGTGTTTTCGGAGATGCATCTCCGAAAGCGCCTTTTTTTTTAAAACAGCATTTCGGAAGTTCATTTCCGAAATACTGCGCGTTTTGCAGATTTAGCAAAACACTCCCCCTCCCCCATTCATTTACCCTAATTCAACATCAAACACAACCAAATGAGAAATTTTGTGCAAACACTTCCAAGGCTACATCAAAGGCTCCAATAAGCTTCCTATACTACATTAAAAAGCACTCCAATCTCTTCAATCGGTAAGCATTTTGAGTTTTAGATCTATGATTAAAATTCATATTAGGGTGTTTACAAATAGCAAAAAATGTATTAGGTTAGGTTGGTACTGATTTTTAGGATGTTTAGAATGTGTGGACATAGGTTTGAAGTTTGATTTTGGGGTCTGCCATTGGAGGTTGCAGAGAAGTTCTGCGCAGGGGTGTTTCGGAAGTTCATTTCCGAAAACACCTCCATCCCAGTTTCGGAAATGAACTTCCGAATTGTATCAGAAGTGCAATTTTTTTAGTTTTTTCTTTTGTCTCGCATATTAATCGATTTCAATTGTTTACAGGAACATGTCAGGCAACCAACCAGCACGCATCAGACAAGGTAGAGAGACCCAGACTGCGTCGGCTAGACGCGAGCGGGCGGCGGCGCAGCTGGCGTCGACAAAGGGACGGAGGCAGGGCCGGGGACGACGTGTGCGAGTTCCCGTGGACGTGGGAGAGGGTACCTCTTCATCTGGATCTAGGAGTCACATCCTCTGCTGAGACCCGACGTTCCCGGCGCTCCTAGGCCAGCACACGAGGAGATCCTGGAGAACCAGCAGGCCGAGGATGACCACGCCATTGATCTCATGCCGATCTGCCAGCGGATAGAGATCTTGGGCGGGACGCGTTGGATCGAGGTGTCGTTCATCAGGGTGGTCCAGAGGCAGTCGCCGTGATGGAGATGATCGTCACTGATGCGGGCCGTGCGGCGACATACAGGCGGCAGAGGAGGTCCCAGGGAGAGAGGGTTAGGCACACTCAGTAGTGGTCAGGTTTATTTATTTTTTGTTTTTGGATTGTATCTTTAGCACACTATTTTTATTTGGATTTGGATCGGCTTGTATATATTACTTTTTTTATCATATTAGTTTTTTCTGTTTATATGTCGCTTATTTTATTTCCCGGTTTCCTTTAATTAAAAATACGAGACTGTTAAGAAAAACATAAAAAAAACACAGTTTCTGCATAATTTGGAAGTTCATTTCCGAAACCCCCCAAAATCTGAACAAAGGTGTTTTCGGAAGTTCATCTCCGAAAACACCCCCCATGAGGTGTTTTCGGAGATGCACTTCCGAATTGTGGAAATTTAAAAAAAAAATGCTTCGGAAGTTCATTTCCGAAGCAGGGGTAATTTGGGTTTTTCGCTGGGGGTGACCCCCATAGGGAGGTGGCTAAAGAAATTTTCTAAAGAAAAACAAACCCTCCAAAACTCTTCCAACCAAAATTTTTCTATTTTTTCATTCAATCCTTTTTATTTTTCAAAATCCTCTCCTCTCTTCCCCATCAAACTCTTAAACAAAGCCTAACTATTCAATTATATGTAATAATTATTATATTTTAAATAAATGTTATAATATATTAAAATTAATTTTAGATTTATATGAATTAAAAAAATACTCTAATAAATATTTTTTAAATAAAGATCGAATTGATTAAAAATATCATGATTTAAAATATAATTAAGATCATTTTTGTTAAACTTTATTTTTATTTAAGGATTTGTTTGTTTTAAAGTTTAAAAGAGTTTAAAGGTAGTGCAGTGACAGTGTAAACTAACTTTACACATACAACCAATCAAAATTCTTACACTTGCCGTGTTATATTAGTTTTTTTAAATTAAAATTATATTTTAATTGGATACATGATTGTCATTGGTTGACAGTGTAAAAATAATTTACACTGTCACTGCATATTCCTTTTTCTCAGTTTAAAATATTTTTTAAATGATATTTTCCAAATTATTATTCTTGAGTATATTATTCCAATTTATATGGTTGAAATTTAAATTCAGAGTAATAATAAAATTTGTTTAACTTAAAATTATTAAAACATAAAAATAATAATAAATGTGAGTTGTAGTGAAAATTATAATTGATTAAACTTATTTTTATATAAATGTTATATTCCTATTCTTTAAGTATTGGAATAAAAAAAATGAATCAAGTATAAATAAGATTTCTTAGAATAAAAGATATTTTAGAATTATTTTTTTAAAACTTTAATCATATTCTTAAGGATAGTTTTTTAAGCTTTGTATCACACACTTTAAGAATCATTGAAAAAAACTTTAAAAAAAAAAATTCAAATGGTTAAAACTTGATGTAAATATTTTACTACTAAATAAAAAATATTTAAAATTTCTGTGCATCTAATCTTAAAGTAAAATGTAGATTTTATTATATTATGATTTGTCTTTACAGAATTTATCATGTTGTTATTATTAAAAAGTTATTTACACATAAAAAAATATTTTAAAAAAATGTCACAAACAACATTTAACTAACACCAGCAAGAACTTTTAAACAAAATTGAAACTTGAAAAATATAAGTGTACAAATTATCACATGCTGAGAGGACATTAATAAAAACATAATATTTAGAGGTGAAAAAGTTTCACATGATTACATCATTAATGAAAAGTGTGAGTTTTCTATTTGTTTCCAAAACACTATTGAAAAGCAGGACACCGAAAAGATGTTTCTCTTTTACTCTTTTTAAATAGTGAAAAGCATTAAAAAGTCTTGCCAAATAAATATTTTAATTTTGTAAGTCTTAAAACCAAAATACTGCTTTTAAAAATCAAATCAAATAGACCTTATTCTTCAAGGAATTATATGTCACACCGCACATAACACTAATGGTTTGCCAAAATTACCTCGTACCGCCTTCATGTCAACCCCTCGTGACTCTAATGTATATAAATAATCAATTATAACACAATAACTAAAAAATTTATTTGTTACTTCTCAAAAATAAATAGTAGAAATATACGTGGTAATGATAAGTAAAACTTTCACGGATAATTTGGTTATACATATTATATAATTTTATCGGTTAAGAATTAAACTCTACAGTTTCACACAAATATTCCAATTCATATCAAAGTGGAGTTACCCAATTCATTATAGAAGATTATCACATGGGAGTATAAAATTGTTCCCCACCTTTTACTTACGGAAAACTTCCACAAATCACGCCACCATTTTTCATTAATCACTTTAATTGAACCCGTCCCATCACCCTTCTGTCATTGAAAACAATACCAAATAATATCTCCCTCGCTTGCATGTTTATGTAGTATTTCAGACTTCTTTCAAAACCTCTTACACTTGATTTTATCAACTACTTTACAGTTTACACAAAAATGTTGATAAAAACATTAACTTGCAGCTATATTATAGAGAAAAAATAGAAGCGAAAGCTACTTTCACAATTATTATTATTACATGAAATTCGTACTCATGCTACTTGGTTTCAGTTTTCCGCACTTGCTGTTCATTTGTTTGTTTCCACATTTTAGCAGCAAAAGAATTAGATGGATTCAAGTCATAACAGAATAATAATCAAGTGATCAATCTCCATATAAAAGTGAAGCATTTCATTGGAACTGGAAATACAGCAAGAACAATCCTCATAAAATCAATCTCCCAAAGACAGAAAGAGGTGCTGAGGAGTGAAACAGGCCATTTCAAGACACCACACAAATAAAAACATAATCATAATATAGCACAAATGGAGTTTTGTTTTCCTCTATGGGAAAGTATGGCCAATTGACAAGAAACAGAGAAAGAGAAACAATGGAACCCTAACTCTAGCTAGTACACAAATAAGTAATCAGCCCTAATGTTTCATACTCAAACACCTGCATCAAATCCTAAGGAAGTTCCCACCATACACCAGCCTCACTGCCATTTAAAAAAGTAAAATAAAATGAATAATTGAAGCCATCAATTGAGAGTAAATTGTAACTACCAAGTTTGAAGAATTACTCACCTCTGCATCATCACCTCCACCAAACTTGGCGTTGCCATTTGCTTTCTGGGAATCTTCTGTATCAGGAAGTCAGAAAACATCAGACTTCAGTAAACATTGATAAAAAAGGACCACCAAAAAGCACAAGTAACCATAACTAATTCAGCATTAAATCTCATTATCTAAGTGACTTCATATGTAGCTTAGCATCCTATATTATCATGTTCAAAACAACGAAAAAATGAGTAAGACACAATTAACCACATTAGATATTAAGCATTCAAATTATTGTTTTTCGTATAAAAGCATATCTAGAGATGGTGCATTTTTATTGTGTTCCAATCCCTTGCACATGTCGGACAATTTTGTGGGTAGGAAATACGCAAGCTTCAAACCCAGCAGTTATTATCTAACTGTACATGACTTCTTTCCCTAGCCATATCCTCTGGAACTATCCCTTCCTCTTCTTAAACATCTTGATATAACTAATCAAATATTTGGCAAGTCTAATATTAATAATTACCTCCATCTTCTGGGATGTCAGAAGTCCAAAGAGTCAGGTTGTCCCTGAGAAGTTGCATGATCAGTGTACTATCTTTGTAGGACTCCTCATTCAAGGTGTCGAGCTCTGAAATAGCTTCATCAAATGCCTGCTTTGCAAGATGGCAGGCTCTGAAAAAGGAAAATATGTTCTCCTTTATCGAACACACCACCAATTTCAATCAAAATTCAGATTAAAAATCAAATTCAAATCACAAACCTTTCTGGTGAATTCAAGATCTCATAATAGAAAACTGAGAAATTCAAAGCCAGACCCAATCGAATGGGATGAGTGGGGGGTAATTCAGCCTCTGCTGCAGTGGTAGCAGACTGCAACATAAAAAGCAAAAAATTTTAGGTAAGAGATAGAAGGATTAAAAAATATGAACAGGAAACTCCATTGATTAACTGTGCTTTAGTCAAATGTACTACTAGAAGAAAATTAACATGGTATAAAATAGAACATACAGAATTAAATGAAAATGGAAAAATTGATTCAAAGCTAGAAAAGGAGCAATTGCATTTTTTATTTTTGCAAGCACTAAAAACATGATCACATCAGATATATAACAGATGGAAGGATCATCAATAGATGGTACAGAAGAATAGTAGAGAAAGAGCAATAAGAAATTATAACAAGGGGAAGAATAGGGGATAAAAGGGTCAAAATGCAGCTTGACTCAAGTACCAATGGTTTAAGTAAACATAAAGTCATCAATTGGACTGCATGTTTCAATTAACTGTTGTTTTGGCTGCACAGTTTGAAGATTAATGGAAATTCTCCCCCAATAAATCGATAGAAGACACATAACAAAAAAATTTAATAGTAGATAATTATGAAAAAATTCATTGTTAGATTCCCCAATTAGTAGAAGAATAGATATCACTTACACATATTATACAATTTTTCTGAAACAAAGATACATAAAAAGTTTGCCAAATTAAAAATGAAGAGGAAAATAATCCTTTTAGATCAAATTGCTAACAGTAACAAAGACTGCATGTTTTTAACAAACTCAGGAAATAAACCATCTATGGTAGACAGGTGCAGATATCATACAAAATGCGAAAACAAGATACAATAATATAAATTTCACCTCATATGCTTTCATTGACTGATCACCAGCCTCCTTCTTCTCATTCCCTGTCTTAAATTCCGCAAGGTAACGATAATAATCTCCTTTCCTGCAAGCAGAATATTCAAACATCCCATAATCCACTTATGCAAAAGAAATAAAACCCAAAATTTGTAGTAGAGAATGAGACACAATTGCTCACATCTTATAGTAAAACACAGTCGATTCACCAGCTGCAGCTGAAGGTATAAGATGTTCATCAATCACTCTCATAACATCAATACAGATGTTCGAAAGCTCAGTCTCAACCTTATGCCTATACTCCTTAATCCGTTTCGCGTTTACATCATTTCCCTTCGACTCCTCCTTTTGCTCAATGGAAGACAGAATCCTCCACGACGCTCTGCGAGCACCGATCACATTCTTATAACCAACAGAAAGCAAATTCCTCTCTTCAATAGTCAGTTCAACATCGAGATTCGCAACATTCTTCATCGAATCCACCATCTCTGTCACAAAAATACACACAAAATCATGAATCAAACTTCAAATCTGATCAAATTTCACAGAATGAACAAAAACACAACTCCGATCAACAAAAACACTTGATCTCAAACATGCAGTACCAAAACACTTGAAATCAAGTAAAGTTACATGAATTCAGTCAAAGTAAGTTCAAATTATGAATTGCATAAGCAAGTATCAAAATCAAGCAAAATTGAGACTAAGACTGAGACAGAAACGAAACCCTAACCTTCGTATCGTTCGGCTTGCTCAGCAAGCTTGGCGATGTAGACAAAGTTCTCGCGATCCTTGGAGGAAGCCATCGCCGATCTCGTTGATTAGGGTTTGCGAATTGCGAAATCTCTCTCTCTTTCACAGAGTCTCTCTGTCACTGTCTATGCTGCGTTTCTTCTTGTTTGAGGTTCTGTAGAAAAAGAATGGGATTGAAATGACGGATTTATCCTTGCATTTTCTTTGTTTTTTCTTTTTGGTCTCGTTGACGAATAGAAGTACGAATTTGCATAGACTAAACTAGATTTGTGACCAATTGGAATAGTCCACGTGGGCAGTACGATCTTAGGTAACATCTCTTCTTGCCACTTTCAAATACTTAATAATTTTGGGATATTCTATTTGACCAAATAAGAAAAAAGATTATAGTAATAAGATTTTAATTATGAAATTAACTCATTCATATCTTATTTATTATTTGTATCCTCATATCTTATTTATTATTTGTATCCTTATGTTATGTCTAAAAAAAAATGTTTAGTCTATACTTGATTTATTATTTGTATCTTCATATCTTATTTATTATTTGTATCCTTATGTTAGGTCTAAAAAGAAAGTTTAGTCTATACTTGTTTCAAAATAATAATTATTTTTAAACTTTTATATAATATGATAAGTGTTTGAGATATTTAAATTTTATTCACACGCTAGTACTATGATTTTTTTTAAGCAAAAGGACATAGTCCAAAATATATAAAAAGAAAATAGATTATTCTATTAGTGGAGAGTGGACATATTTAGATATTCCTCACTGAATCTAGTCATTGAATAGTCTTAAAAGACCAACCTCTGATAAGTCATTGAATAGTCTTAAAATGTCAACCTCTATAAGAAAATAGGGAAGGAGACACGTATTATAATGATAAATAAATCTGAACAGTATTAAAAGGCAACCTCTGATAAGTCATTGAATAGTCTTAAAATGCTAACCTCTGATAAGAAAATATGGAAGGAAATAAATCTGAACAGTCTTAAAAGGCAACCTCTGATAAGTCATTGAATGGCCTTAAAATGCTAACCTCTGATAAGAAAATATGAAAGGAGACACATATTATAATGACAAATCAGAACAGACTTTTTAAATCATTCATATTCAGTCAGTCTGACTTATCTAACCCCGACATAGATATCAATGATACCTAACCTTTACATTTAAGACCCACCATAAAACCCAATAAATATATTTATTAATAAAGAGTTTTTTTTAACATTATTAGTAATAAAGAGTTTTGTTCACTACAGTACATATACATATAAATAACAATGGTTCCTCTTGTAATAAAGAAAGTGCAAGTCTCTCCTTTACTATCACTTTTATAATCATGATTCTACCTCCTTTAAATTTTATAATTTTTAATGTTAAAAAAATAAACAAATTCTAGTTTTATTTAAAAGAAAATCATTTTATAATCATTCTCAAACAAGTTGGTTTCAAAAGCATGGTGATGGAGTGCTCTTTCATCAACTCCAGTATACACTTCAAATTGTGTGAGAAGAAAAAATAACAAAAGAAACATACATAAAATACACAGTACCAAAGCGAAAAAAAGTACATTAGCTATTAAAAAAAATAAAACTAAAAAAACAAAAAGAAATAAAAATGCTTGCTACGAGACATTTTAAAATTTTAAATTAAACATATTTATTCATACTTTATATTAAAAACTACGTAAAGTTTTGATTGGTTTTGTCATGAAATGATCACATAATAGAACAAGCATGAGGATTGTCATAATTGAAAGTAGCACCAATTTGATGGCCGATTGAAGATTGAGAAGGATAGTGATAATAGCTAGCATCACTACTATCATAACCATATTTGTAGTAGTTATAAGATGAGGAAGGTTATGTGTGTTGTTGATGATATTTATTTTGAGATTATGCTCTATGAGGAAGTTGCCCTAACTCAGCCCTTATCCAGTTTTTCGAAGTGTTTTTAAAACTTTTTTTATCAGCGTAATTTTTCACGGTAACTTTTTTTAACTTCGTGTCTATCATATGAATATAAAATTTATATGAATTTACCTATAGAATAAACTTATTTATCTTTTTTTATAAATATTTAATATATAATAAAATAAATTAAATAAAAATAATGACAAATTTGAATTTTTCATAAGAAAATTGTGTTTTCCATACATCATAATTATCTAATGTTTTTTTGTTGAAACAAATATTACATCAATTTTTAGTATAAATATTATCATTTTATCACAAAATATTTAATAAATTTTTACAATTATGTTTATTTTGCAAAAAAAAAAATGCATTTATTTTGTAAGAGTTGTGTTTTGGAATATATATCTAATCTATTAATTAGGAATTATTATTATTATTATTACTACTATTATTATTATTACATATTAGATATAAATTTAAATTTTAGACGACCCACATGTCATAGAATCTCCACTTTATTTTTTAAATTTGTTCCCTTTGAATTTAATTTTTTAAATATATTTCATTAATAATAATAATAATAATAATAATAATAATAATAGTAATAATAATAATAATAATAATAATAATAATATGTAAGAATAGCTGTTTAATGAATAAAATTATATTATATCATTCACTAAAATTAAAAAAGTTACATATTAATGTGATAAACACCATTTCTAGTAAGTCTATTTTTTTTTTTTTTTGCTAACTACATATATATAATTATATCCATTGAGATCTTCATAGAAAATAAATAATATAATAGAATAAAAATATTAATGCATTATACTTGGAATGAAGGAAAAAAGTATTTGGAAAATCATAATAATAATTATATTAGATTAAAAATATTAATGCATTATATTTTAAATAAAAATTCAAGTTTTGGAACATAAAAACACCGTAGTAAATTAGTAAGACAACATTTTAATAATTAGTAAGTAGGATTTTATATTGTTAAATTAAGTATTTTATTCTCATAATGTTTTGTTGTTTTAATTTGAATAAAATCTCATATAATTTTGAAAATTAAATGAAAATATTATTATCATATATTAAATAAATGATATGATTTAAAAATATTCATAACAAATGTGAGAATAGATTTAATTTAATTTTTTATTTTTTAATAAAAAAATATTTCAAAAATAATAATAATAAATAATACAGTGGTTCAAATTCAAATAATACTATTCCAAATTTGATAAAACTCATTCCTTCCCGCCTAAATAACAAAACTTAAAATTTAATAAATAAATGTGAAAATTTTATATTTTCTACAAAAAAATTATCAATTTCATTTATTAAAATCCTTAATTTAGTTCTTTAATATATTTTAGGAAGTAAATAAAAAAAGTTCTATTTTAAGCAATTATAATTTATTAAAGAATGTAATATAATGCACATAAAACTTACTCAATGAAATTTATCATAGTATTGAAGAATAATTATTTTTTTATATATTAATTAAATCTAATGAATAATAATTAAATTATGATATTGATATAAGGATATTTTTGTTTATTTTAGTTTTTTTTTTTTGAAGAAAAAGTATTAAGAGAGTGATATATATATATATATATATATATATATATATATATATATATATATATATATATATATATATATATATATATATATATATATATATATATATATATATAACAATATATAACAGAAATTTATAAAATTTTCAAAATGATATAAGGAAAATAAATCTTACATGTAATTAATTTATAAAATAATATTTCATATTTTATTTATAATTATAATTACAATCATTTAGAACTAGATTTCTTTTTGGAGAATATGTTTTAAATAATAAACGTCGAAATAAATTTTAAAACATAAATTTAAATTAAATATATATAATTAATTAACATTATAAGAGAAATAATCAAATCGAATTTTATTAATTAATATTCACTAATTATTAATAATATATTATAGAAAAAATATAATACACAATAAACGCTAAAATAAATTAGAAGTTATTTTTACAAACCCGGAATTTTAAATAATATGATAAGTGTTAAAGATTTTTATATTTTACTCACGTGCTTCGGGACCCTATATTCGGTAATTTTATCATGACTTTTTTTAAGCAAAAAGACATAACCTAAGATATATAGAAAGAAAATATATACCAAATGACTTTAAGGTCGACCCAAAATCCAATACAACTCATTTCTGATGAGTATCTATTACGTATTTATTATACATATAGGTAGACAGAACATTTAAGTCATTTAAGTCATTGAATAGTCTTGACAGGCCAACTTGATAAGTCATTGAATCGTCTTAAAATGCCAACCTCTGATAAGAAAATAGGGAATGAGACACGTATTATAATGATAAATAAATCTGAACAGTCTTAAAAGGCCAACCTCTGATAAGTCATTGAATAGCCTTAAAATGCCAACCTCTTATAAGAAAATATGGAAGAAGAAACATATTATAATGATATATCAGAACAGACTTTTTATATCATTACTTATCTAACAAGTTTTTTTTTAACATTATTAGTAATAAAAAGTTTTGTTCACTACAGTACATGATACATATAAATAACAATGGTTCCTCTTGTAATAAAGAAAGGGCAAGTCTCTCCTTTACTATCACTTTTATAATATATTCTACATCTTTAAATTTTATAATTTTTAATGTTAAAAAAATAAACAAATTCTAGTCTTATTTAAAAGAAAATCATTTTATAATCATTCTCAAGCAAGTTGGTTTCAAAGGCATGATGATGGAGTATTCTTTCATCAACTCCAGTATACACTTCAAATTGTGTGAGAACAAAAAATAACAAAAGAAACATACATAAAATACACACAGTATCAAAGCGAAAAAAGTACATTAGCCATTAAAATAAAATAAAACTAAAAAAACAAAAAGAAAAAAAAATGCTTGCTACGAGACATTTTAAAATTTTAAATTAAACCTATTTATTCATACTTTATATTAAAAACTACGTAAAGTTTTGATTGGTTTTGCCATGAAATGATCACATAATAGAACAAGCATGAGGATTGTCATAACTGAAAGTAGCACCAATTTGATGGCCGATTGAAGATCGAGAAGGATAGTGATAATAGCTACGATCACTACTATCATAACCATGTTTGTAGTAGTTATAAGATGAGGAAGGTTATGAAGCATAATTTGGAACAGGACCATTGATAAGGTGCGTTGTTGATGATATTGATTTTGAGATTATGCTCTTTGAGAAAGTTGCCCTAACTCAGCCCTTAGTCCGGTTTTTTCGAACTATTTTAAAACTTTTTTTATCAGTGTTATTTTTCACGGTAACTTTTTGTAACTTCGTGTCTATCATATGAATATAAAATTTATATATTATGAATTTGCATATAGAATAAACTTATTTATCTTTTTTATAAATATTTAATATATAATAAAAAAAATTAAATAAAAATAATGACAAATTTGAATTTTTCATAAGAAAATTGTGTTTTCCATACATCATAATTATCTCATGTTGTTTTGTTGAAACAAATATTACATCAATTTTTAGTATAAATGTTACCATTTTATCCCTAAATATTTAGTAAATTTTTACAATTATGTTTATTTCGCAAAAAAAAAAAATGCATTTATTTTGTAACCGGTGTGTTTTGAAATATATATCTAACCTATTAATTAGGAATTATTATTATTATTATTACATATTAGATATAAATTTAAATTTTAGACGACCCACATGTCATAGAATCTCCACTTTATTTTTTAAATTTGTTCCCTTTGAATTTGATTTTTTAAATATATTTCATTAATAATAATAATAATAATAATAGGTAAGAATAACTGTTTTATGGATGAAATTATATTATCTCATTCACTAAAACTAAAAAAGTTACATATTAATGTGATAAACACCATTTCTAGTAAGTCTACTTTTTTTTTCTTTCTAAATACAAATATAATTATATCCATTGAGATCTTCATAGAAAATAAGTAATATAATAGATTAAAAATAATAATGCATTATACTTGGAATGAAGGAAAAAAGTATTTGGAAAATCATAATAATAATAATTAGATTAGATTAAAAATATTAATGCATTATATTTTAAATAAAAATTCAAATTTTGGAACATAAAAACACGGTAGTAAATTAGTAAGACAACATTTTAATAATTAGTACAGTAGGATTTTATATTGTTAAATTAAGTATTGTATTCTCTTATAATATTTTATTGTTTTAATTGGAATAAAATCTCATATAATTTTGAAAATTAAATGAAAATATTATTATCATATATTAAATAAATGATATGATTTAAAAATATTCATAATAAATGTGAGAATAGATTTAATTTAATTTTTTATTTTTTAATTAAAAAATATTTTAAAAATAATAAGAATAAATAATTCAGTGGTTCAAATTCAAATAATACTATTCCAAATTTGATAAAACTCATTCCTTCCCGCCTAAATAACAAAACTTAAAATTTAATAAATAAATGTGAAAATTTTATATTTTCTACAAAAAAAGTTATCAATTTCATTTATTAAAATCCTTAATTTAGTTCTTTAATATATTTTAGGAAGTAAATAAAAAAAGTTCTATTTGAAGCAATTATAATTTATTAAAGAATGTAATATAATGCACATAAAACTTACTCAATGAAATTTATCTTATTATTGAAGAATAATTATTTTTTTATATATTAATTAAATCTAATAAATAATAATTAAATTATGATATTGATATAAGGATGTTTTTGTTTATTTTAGTTTTTTTTTTTTGAAGAAAAAGTATTAAGAGAGTGATATATATAACAATATATAACAGAAATTTATAAAATTTTCAAAATGATATAAGGAAAATAAATCTTACATGTAATTAATTTATAAAATAATATTTCATATTTTATTTATAATTATAATTACAATCATTTAGAACTAGATTACTTTTTGGAGAATATGCTTTAAATAATAAACATCGAAATAAATTTTAAAACATAAATTTAAATTAAATATCAATAATTAATTAACATTATAAGAGAAATAATCAAATTGAATTTTATTAATTAATATTCACTAATTATTAATAATATATTATAGAAAAAATATAATACACAATAAACTCTAAAATAAATTAGAAATTATTTTTACAAATCCGGAATTTTAAATAATATGATAAGTGTTAAAGATTTTTATATTTTACTCATGTGTTTCCGAACCCGCAAAAAGGACATAACCTAAGATATATAGAAAGAAAATATATACAAAATGACTTTTCTATCAATTTTAATGGACTATGTTGAGAAGGTCGACCCAAAACCCAATACAACTCATTTCCGATGAGTATCTATTACGTATTTATTATACAGGTAGGTAGAGAGAACGTTTAAGTCATTTAAGTCATTGAATAATCTTGAAAGGCCAACCTGATAAGTCATTGAATAGTCTTAAAATGCCAACCTCTGATAAGAAAATAGGGAAGGAGACACGTATTATAATGATAAATAAATCTGAACAATCAATAGGGAAGGAGACACGTATTATAATGATAAATAAATCTGAACAATCTTAAAAGGCCAACCTCTGATAAGTCATTGAATGGCCTTAAAATGCCTTAAAATGCCCACCTCCTCTGATAAGAAAATATGGAAGGAGACACGTATCATTTAATATAATAAAGCAAAAGGGCAAGTTTACCAAATGTCACTCCCTTATGCATTCTAACATTTTTTTCCATTCTGTTTATAGTAAATTTTATTACTTCTTTATTTATTTATTTTATTTTCTTTATTTAATTATTTGATTATATTTACTTAATTATTTATATAATAAAAATTGTTTGAAACACGTTAAGTTGTTATTATTAGTTTCACTATTGGAAATATCAACAATCCCTTATTAAATAGTATACTTTGTTTTTGTTTTTATTTTTCACGTGAAATTAATCAATGTAAAGCTACCCAAATTCACTCATTCCTCATGCTATAAAACCATACCTTCAATTCCCTTGAAGTCATCTACCATTCTCATAACAAATCTGCCAAAATCCTCCATCAACCAATCCAAATCCGCTCAACCAATCACCATAAATCCTCTTTAAATCCTCTTTTTGTTGTTGCAGGAAACCTCACCACAACATCATCACAAAAACACCACAACATCACCACAACATCATCACAAAAACACCATCAAGAAGATAGAAAAATTAAGAAGACATAACTAAATTTTTTCCTTTTTGTTTTCTTCGATTTTGTTGTTTCATTTTAAATTTTTTCATCTGCATCAAGCCATGTAATTGTAAATAATTTATATGGGTTGAGGGTATTTTACTTATGTTTTGATTGTTAAATCGTAGAGAGAAAAAGACAGAGAAAGGATTTTTTTTAAAATTGGTATAAAAGCAAAAAATTAATATTTATTTTATTATGTTGTTCCAATTAATTTAATTTAACAATTATTTTAATGGGAAATTGTCCATTATCAACTTAATGGGAAATTTATAAAATAAAGTTTGATGAAAAATTTTAATTATTTGGAGGAAAAATATTTGTAATGATTTCCCTCTATTTTTTATCACGTAAAACAAACAAACCAATTTTTCAATGTATATTTTTGGCATTTTATGAATTATGACAATATTTAAATATTAATGAAAGTTATAAAAATTAAAAGAATAATAAATAAAATAAGGGTAATATAACAAAAAGAAGTTCTCTTTCTTCTTTTTATCACATTTACTTAATCCGTATGAGAATTGCTACAAATAATATAAAACGGATTGAATAATAAATAATTTTAATAATTATTTTAATATTGAAGCAGCATATTAGTTATTTATTTAGTAAAATATTTTTCTATCATTTATTATTTACATGAAAAAATTATAAGATAATTTAATTTCAAATTCATATAACTTATTAAAGTTTTTGCTATGGTAATAGAGGAAATAAACTTTTGTTGACTAACCATTTTTCGTGTAAAAGTCATATTATTTGTCCGTTCATATAAAAAAAAACGTTCTCTTTCTTCTTTTTATCACATTTTCTTAATCCGTATGAGAAGCTCAATTGCTACAAATAATATAAATCGGATTGAATAATAAATAATTTTAATAATTATTTTAATATTGAAGCAGCATATTAGTTATTTATTTAGTAAAATATTTTTCAATCATTTATTATTTACATTAAAAAATTATAAGATAATTTAATTTCAAATTCATATAACTTATTAAAGTTTTTGCTATGGTAATAGAGGAAATAAACCTTTTTTGACTAACCATTTTTCGTGTAAAAGTCATTATTATTTGTCCGTTCATATAAAAAAAACGTTTAAGGAAGTAATAATGATGAAGTCAATTTTATCTTTTTAATTTAAATAGTAGATAATAGAATGCAAAACATAAAAATAAATCAATATAGATTAAAAACAAATAATGCACTTATTTAAGGAAATATATTATCAATTTTAACGTTAATGTTGTATTAAATTTGGCTATAGTAATTTTATAATTAGTATTAAACAAAAATGTATACTGATTAATAGAAACAAAAATATATGATACAAAAAGATCTCATTTTATTTAATACAAACTGAATAATTTTTTTTTTACGATTGTTAAGATACACAAAAAATGACTAAAAAGTTGAGAAATTTTTTAAGCGAAAGTTTACCAGTTATATATATTATTATTTATAATAAAATATAGTTAAAAAATCAAACTCAAAGAGAAAAGATTTAAAAATAACGTGGAGATTCTAAGATGCATGGGTCCTCTAAAATGGTAACATTTATATTTATAAGTTGATATAATATTCGTTTTAACAAAAAAATGCAAGATAATGTGATGTATAGAAATCACAACTTTTTCTTATGAAAAAAACAAATGGCTAATTATATATTTAATTTATTTTATTATTTTATTAAATATTTATAAGAAAGATGAATAAATGTAAATGTATAATATACGAATTTTATATTCGTATTTGTTAATGTAAATTCATACTATGAATCTTATGTATCTTTGTTAAAAACAATTCTTAATTTTAAAACTTGAGTCAATAAATAAATTATTTTTAATATTTGAAAAATTCTATCTCAAAAGTCAATATTTTCGAAAAATAAATGAATTATCAAATACTTTTTATTGAATGTTTGAAATTAGAGTAAATGTTTTTATTATGTATAAAGTTTTATTGAATCTTTTTATCCCGTGCCTCGCCGGAGATGATCAAAAGCCATGAATATACTAATCATTATATGGTTATTTTAAATTTCGTTATAGTCATACTGATCGAAATCAATCATACTAAATTTAAACCCGTGCCCAGGCCCGGCCCAAGGGGTAGGCCACCTAGGCTACTGCCTTGGGCCTCAAATTTTTTTTGCTTTCTGTACATTAGTATTAGTACTAAGTTGTTAGTATTAAGTCATTAAGTTGTGTTATATTAGAACTACATTACACTATTTTATAGCTATAAGATGTACGTTACACAATTTATATTAGCTATAAGAAAACATGTGTGTAGCTTAATTTAATATTTGCATTTGTAATGGAAGAACTCAAAGTGTTAGACATATTATTTTTATTAATTAAATCAACTATTATTAATAACAACAATAATATAAGCACCATAAATTTAATTTACACTCCTTTTTATATATTATAAATATAAATATATTTTTTATTGTAAGAAAATGTAATCAATTTTATTTTACCATTTTATGTTATAAACCCTCAATAATAATAATAATAATAATAATAATAATAATAATAATAATAATAATAATAATAATAATAATAATTGTTATACTAAAGTTAATAATTTTTTATTTTAAACTTGTATAAATAAATATTGAATGAATTGCTTTTATTATTTATCGAAAAAACATATTAAATAAAGTCAATTAAAAAATTTAATAAATAATCTTAGGTTTTAAAAAAGAAATTTAAATATTTTATAGTAGATTTTATTTAAAATTTACCTTAGGCCTCAATATGTATCGGGCCGGCCCTGCCCGTGCCTCGCAATGATATACAAACTAGTTATAATGATAAATCAAAACAGACTTTTTATATCATTCATATTCAGAACAGACTTTTTATAATGATACCTAGCCACCATAAAACCCAATAAATATATTTATTAATAAAGAGTTTTTTTTAACATTATTAGTAATAAAGAGTTTTATTCACTACATACATGATACATATAAATAACGCGCATTGTTTTTACAGATAATAATTGTTAGTAATTGTTGTTTATAAAAAAAAAACATTAATGAGAATAAAATAAATATTTGAAGTACAGAAATATTTTTATTCAGAGTAAATTAGAAGCGGTTTTTGAAAATAAAGTTGCATCGTATTTGGTAATTGTTTAACAACTAAAATGTAGGATTAGAAAGAGAAACTAAAATAGAATCAAAGCGTATGAAAAAAAATTGTTACAATAAGAAAGATTTTCTTAACAAAAAAGCAAAGTTGAATTTCCAACAAACACAATAATAAAACAAAAATACCCATACATTCGCACGGGTACTGGTGTCGTATGCGCATTTGTTAACATTTAAAAAAAATTAATAATTTTTCATATTTCAATATTTGAATCAATATATCCGTTTTCCCCATTTCATATAATTTCTACAATTAAAAAAGTATAATTTGGTTTTTTTACAAATATAAAACTTTAGTTTTTTTTACAAATAAAACAATTATATTATAATAGACCATTTTATATAATTTCCAAGAAAAAACAAACTATATTATAATTTCTTGTCTTATTTGGACAAATGCTTAATTACATATATATTTTTCTCACATTTTCATTAATAAAACATATTAATGTAATAATATTTTAAATTATATAAGTCATAATTAGTGACACACATTATTCCCCTAAAATCATTTTTAACCCGTAAAATTATTATTAACTGATTTATTAATAATTTATTTTAATCGTATTTGTGTCATTGTCACACTTTTCTCATATACATCTCAATTAGTGATATACATTAAAATATTTATTTAACTAATAGAAATTGTTTTAAAACATTTTATCTTAAATTAAAAACGATCATAAATTATTCATTTAAGTTGCCTATTTATTTTAATTTATTTAGGTTACTTTTTTTATAAAAAAATATTTTGAAATCAGAAAAATATATAATTTATTAATGATTAAATTGTGATTATTTACTTTTGTAATTTATTATATTTTTCTTATTAAAAAATAAAGAAAAACACATTTAATATATCATTATTTTAATGATACGAATTTTAATAACTTAACACTTTTTTTTACATTTGAATCAGTCATTTTTTTAATGTATTTTTTTGTTTGTATTTGAATCATAAATTAAGAGTTTTTATGATAATAAGTGAATTAATTAATTACTTTTGAAATCTATTGATAAATTAATTCATATTTATTGATAAGAAAATATGGAAGGAGACACGTATTATAATGATAAATCTGATATATATTCAGCTCTGTTGTTCTCCCAACCCTAACCGTCATCACTTTTCTTCTTCTTTATCCCTAGAGGGGGGTGATTTAGGATCGATTTTGATTCAAAATCACCCCTCCAAATCATTCTTGTTTCTCTATTAGTTAAATAAGTGATTTTCACATATATTGTGTTTTTTTTTTGTGATTTCGTCATTTTAGTGTGTCGTTGTTTGTTTTGATTTCCCGTCTTTGTGCGGTGTATTTTGTTTTTCTGTCTTTGTGCGCAGTGTTCATTTGTTTCAGGTTGACATATGAGTTTCGATCTAATGCAGATCCTATCTATGACTTTGGTGCCATTAACCCTACATATAGGGAGACATGAATATTTCAGAAATTTCAATATAGTCATAGTTATATTCGTAGACATATGCAATTTGCCGTTTTATGCTATTAACATGGATGTTGTGAGTTTGTTTGCAGATTCATCCTTTTTGTTTTTGGCGATTCTTAATTTGTATTGCAACAATGTACTCTATCGGAATGAATGAATATTTTATTTAGTAAAAAAAAAACACCGATAAAGATACCAACGATATCTAACCTTTACATTTAAGATATAAAACCCAATAAATATATTTATTAATAAAGAGTTTTTATAACATTATTAGTAATAAAGTATTTTGTTCACTACATAATACATATAAATAACAAAAGATATAAAACCCAATAAATATATTTATTAATAAAGAGTTTTTATAACATTATTAGTAATAAAGAGTTTTGTTCACTACATAATACATATAAATAACAATGGTTCCTCTTGTAATAAAGAAAGTGCAGGTCTCTCGTTTACTATCACTTTTATAATCATGATTTTACATCCTTTAAATTTTATAATTTTTAATGTTAAAAAAATAAACAAATCTTAGTTTTATTTAAAAGAAAATCATTTTATAATCATTCTCAAACAAGTTGGTTTCAAAGGCATGATGATGGAGTACTCTTTCATCATATGAGGAAGTTGCCCTAACTCACTCTTAGTCTGGTTTTTCGAACTATTCTTAAAAACTTTTTTTATCCGCGTAACCTTTCCCTTCATGTCTATCATATAAATATAAAATTTATATATTATGAATTTACATATAGAATGAATTTATTCATCTTTTTTATAAATATTTAATTTATAATAAAATAAATTAAATAAAAATAATGACAAATTTGAATTTTTCATAAGAAAATTGTGTTTTCCATACATCATAATTATCTCATGTTTTTTTGTTGAAACAAACATTATATCAAATTTTAGTATAAAAGTTACTATTTTATCACTAAATATTTAGTAAATTTTTACAATTATATTTATTTTGCAAAAAAAATTATGCATTTATTTTGTAACTATTTTGTAACTATTGGAATATACATCTAACCTATTAATTAGGGATTATTATTACTATTAGATATAAATTTAAATTTTAGACGACCCACACGCCATAGAATCTCCATTTTATTTTTTAAATCTCTTCCCTTTGAATTTGATTTTTTAAATATATTTCATTAATAATAATAATAATAAAAATAAAAATAATAAAAATAATAATAATAATAATATTAATATTAATATGTAAGAATAGTTGTTTTATGGATAAAATTATATTATATCATTCATTAAAACTAAAAAAAAATAACATATTAATGTGATAAACACCATTTCTAGTAAGTCTACTTTTTTTTTACTAAGTACATATATAATTATATTCATTGAAATCTTCATAGAAAATAAATAATATACTAGATTAAAAATATTAATGCAATATACTTGGAATGAAGGAAAAAGTATTTGCAAAATCATAATAATGATTATATTATATTAGAAATATTAATGCATTATATTTTAAATAAAAATTCAAGTTTTGGAACATGAAAACACGGTAGTAAATTAGTAAGACAAGATTTTAAGAACTAGTACGGTAGGATTTTATACTGTTAAAGTAAGTATTTTATTCTTTTATAATATTTTATTATTTTAATTGGAATAAAATCTCATATAATTTTGAAAAATTAAATAAAGATATTATTATCATATGGAGTATTAAATAAATGATATAATTTAAAAATATTCATAATAAATGTGAGAATATATTTAATTTAATTTTTTGTTTTTTAATTAAAAAATATTTCAAAAATAATAAGAATAAATAATCCAGTGGTTCAAATTCAAATAATACTATTCCAAATTGGATAAAACTCATTCCTTCCCGCCTAAATAACAAAACTTAAAATTTAATAAATAAATGTGAAAATTTTATATTTTCTAAAAAAAAAAATATCAATTTCATTTATTAAAATCCTTAATTTAGTTCTTTAATATATTTTAGGAAGTAAATAATTTTTTTTATTTTAAGCAATTATAATTTATTAAAGAATGTAATATAATGCACCTAAAACTTACTCAATGAATTTTTTCTTAGTATTGAAGAATAATTAATTTTTTACATATTAATTAAATCTAATAAATAATAATTTAATTATGATAATGATATAAGGATATGTTTGTTTATTTTAGTTTTTTATTTGAAGAAAAAGTATTAAGAGAGTTATACAACATAAATTTATAAAATTTTCAAAATGATATAAGGAAAATAAATTTTACATGTAATTAATTTATAAAATAATATTTCATATTTTATTTATAATTATAATTACAATCATTTAGAGCTAGATTTCTTTTTGGAGAATATGTTTGAGATAATTAACGTCGAAATAAATTTTAAAACATATAAATTTAAATTAAATATCAATAATTGATTACCATTATAAGAGAAATAATCAAATTAAATTTTATTAATTAATATTCACTAATTATTAATATATAATTATAGAAAAAATATAATACACGATAAACCCTAAAATAAATTAGAAATTTTTTTACAGACCCAAATTTTTAAATAATAGGATAAGTATTAGAGATTTTTAAATTTTATTCACGTGCTTCCGGACCCTATATTCGGTAATTTTATCATGATTTTTTTAAGCGAAAAGGGACATAGCCCAATATATATAGAAAGAAAATAGATACAAAATGACTTTTCTATCTGTGTAGAGTGGACTTAATTCATTCCTAAGAAGAACAGACTTTTCATACCATTCATATTCTAATAAACAGTGTCAATCTGACTTATCTAACACAGATAAAATTATCAATGATATCTAAGCTCTATATTTAAGACCCATATAATACCCAATAGATATATTTATTAATAAAAAGTTTTTTTTTAAATAAAGAGTTTTGTTCACTACATGCATGAAGCATTCTGATTTACTATCATTTTTATAATCATGATTCTACCTCCTTTAAATTTTATAATGTTTAATTTTAGAAAAACAAACCAATTCTAGTTTTATTTAAAAGAAAATCATTTTAGAGTTGAATAATCATTCTCAAACCAATTGACTTTAAAGGTATAAACCAGTTGAGACTTCAAAGGTATGATGATAGAGTACTCTTTCATCAACTCCAATATACACTTCAAATTGTGTGAGAAGAAAAAATAACAGAAAAAACATACATAAAATATACAGTACCAAAGCGAAAGAAAGTACATTAGTCATTAAAATAAAATAAAAATTAAAAACCAAAAAGAAATGAAAATGCTTACTACAGTATATTTTAAATTTAAAATTAAAGCAATTCATTCATACTTTATATTAAAAACTACATAAAGTTTTGATTGGTTTCACCATGAAATGATCACATAATAGAACAAGCATGAGGATTGTCATCACTAAAAGTAGCACCAGTTTGATGGCCAAAGATTGAAGATTGAGAAGGATAGTGATAATAGCCAGGATCACTACTATCATAACCATGCTTGTAGTAGTTATAAGATGAGGAAGGTTGTGAAGCATAATTTTGAACAGGACCATTAATATGGTGTTGTTGATGATATTGGTTTTGAGATTCTGTTGTATGAGGAAGTTGCCATAACTCAGCCCTAAGTCCGGTTTTTCGAACTTTTTTTAAAACTTTCTTCTGATCAGCGTAACCGTTCACGGTCACCTTTTGCAACTGTATGTCTATTTCAATGTCATCTACGCCTATAATATAGATAGAAAGAAAAAACATCACTCTTTAATTCGATCACTAAATTTAATAATTAATAAATTAGGAAATGAAATGAAAATTATAGAAGTGAAAATAAAACAAAGTTACCTTTCATTTTTTGAAGTGCATTTTTCACTTTGTTTTCACATCCAGGACAATCCATGTGTACCCTCATCTCTATAATCTGAAGGAAATGAATCAAGATGACAATAAGCATTGTTTGAATTCTCATGTATATATGTATAATTCATATAGTAAAGAAAAAATTAGATAAAGAATGAAAGAAAGTGGTGTTTCTTACTGTCATTTTGATATTTTTGGAAGTTGAATAACTTGAATGATGTTTATGTATGGTATAATATGAATTTGTCTTGAGCTATAGCTAAATATATATAGAGATGAGGGATGGGTTTATCTTTTTATTTAGTGGATTACATAAAATATTATTGGGAAGCCTTAAATGCACCGACTTTAAGATTGAAATTTGAAGCAAAGTGGAAATGATGCTTTGTGAATGGATCAGCCACCTCAATGTCACATGTATTAAGGCAGTTATGTAGATCCATGTTCAATTTAATATGTGGTTGACTTTGTTTGTGAATCGATTTTATTTTTTAGTATTTTATAGTTTGTAAGAAAGTGTTATAGAATATAATTTTCTATGAGTATTTTCTTTCATTTCTAAGCTCACAAGTTTTCAAATTTGATTTCTTTCACGATTCTAAGATTTTTAATAAAAAAGACTTTTGTAAATAATAAATATATTTTTTTATACAATTCTAATTATATATTATTAAATTTTGTACTTCTTAAAATAACATTAAAGAGAATTTTTAATTGTATAGGGTTATCCGGAGGTTTTAAAGTTCTTGCTCGTATTAGAGTAAACTCATAGAGATGAATGATAGTAAATTTTGTATTTCTGTAGTTTCGTAATGAATTGAATGTTCCTCTCAACCTTAGAGTTGAGATATTTATAAACGTGTATTGGTCTTGGATTCTTGGCCTCATGTGATGATTATTTTACCCAACTTAAACGTGTGAAACTGTTATTTCCCTTATTTTAGAGGAGAACAGGATTTTTTTTTCTTTGAATGAGCCTCAATATTGTTAGTGCTTAAGGACATGTCAACCCCTATGATTCATGAATGGGAAACATATGATTTTACCCAAGCCCTTCAGAGGGCAAGCGATGTGACCAACATGTGAGTATGAAACCTAATGGGCGAGTGATTCGATAAAGGGACGACTAAAAGGTCTACTTCGGGCGATGTGTGGCCCGTCCTTAGTGAACTTTATATTGCCCTCTCTGGCCACTTTCCTCCCAAACTTGGTAAATTTATCGTTGTATAATGCCCAAGACAATTATATCGATACTCGAGCATGAGAGCTTCTAAAGGACAAAGTGATTTAATTTGATATCCCTCTATCCTCACCTTTGGGCGAGTCCCTCAAGCATAACTTGGGGAAAATATTCATACATCAATCAAGGGGAATCTGTAACACCCCAAATCTACCCCGCAAATATACAGGAAAATCAGAGTATAAAAGTCTCAAACCATACATCACATTTGAGGCGTCACAATTTTGACTTAAACCAAATCATAAACATACTCACATATAAAGATACATAGCAAGTATAACGGAGGATGACTCATACTACATTAATTATCAAAAACCAATAGTAATAACATCGCAGCGGAACGACATCAACGACATAGTCAAATCATACATGTCGATCATGGGCAACAACAAATCCAACATATTTCCTTGGGCATAATAACACATTCCAATAAGAGATAACAATATCCAAATATAACAACAATAAAACAACAAGACAACACAGCATAATCAAAATAAGCTAGACGTTCCTGAGTGCTACGTATCAGAGCATAGACACACTGACACGAGCTAATAGGTAAACGACTACTCCATGTCGTTACCTACACGTTACCAACAGAGGGTAACATTCAAACAGAAGGGGTGAGATATCATTCATTATAAAAAAACGTATAATAATATTCAAAGCAAGAGAAAAGATCATACATTGGTCACCCCTTCTCAATATACGTCATATACCACAATTCACATCACTTAAGCAACTTATGAACGGTAAATAATGTCAATAATTCATTTATGGCACATATAAGTAATTACCACACATATCCAATGACGCAAGTATCTCATCACATATCTTAACATCCACGTCATAAGCACAAACATTCAAATACTACTCATCATGCGACTTCACTTTATGCAACTCAAACTATGAAAATGCATGTGGTACCATTGGAGTAAACTCCCGTCTCAAACAGTGTGCCATTGGGTCGTCTCAAACATTTGCCACAAGGGCCGTCTCAAACAATTGCCACAAGGGTCGTCTCAAATAATGCAATGGATGCGACTCAATGATGGACACCCACATTCACACTTAAACGACTTAATCAACTTAAACGACATTATCAACTTGAACGACTTAATCAACTTCATCGACATAATCAAAATTGGAACCAACAACAACATCAACGTTATCATTCACGGCAATTCAAAACATCATCAAATAGCAACATACAAGTCGAGGAAAGGTTTCTGATCGGTAAAATAGCAAGTGTACTATTTTGCCTCTGTAGTAATAATAGGGAAATTCCCCGAATGTCGATCTCAAGGACTGCACGTTAATATCGAGTTTAAATAATGGTTCAATTAAACAAGAACTGTATTTGGAATTTTGTTTGCAAATTTTCACTAAACAAGAATTAAAATAAGCAGAAAAGTAAATTGGCTTTTTGACAAATATGAGTATTATGCTAGGGGTATAGTGTGTGATTTTTCCTGTAATAACCTTGGATTTAGATCTCTTCAACAAGTTCATACTATTCAATTACCAGCCCTTTAGGATATTTTCCCCTAATTCCTTAGCGGGAAAACCTTTGAACATTCATCCTAAATCCTAAGTCCTTAGAGAATTATGATGAAATCAAGCCTTTATGTTATCAAGAGTTAACCGGTAACTATAGGGTATCCCTAGTCCTAGGTGATATCTACTATAGTCTAATCGTACAAAAACCTTAACAACCGCGGTCCAGCAAATCGTTAACCGTAAATCAATCCTTGTTTGTCCGACAAAGAAAGCATAAAAACATTGTATAATCAAATTGAATAATAAAACATGCAATTGAGGAAATCAAGAATTCAAAGTCATTACATGATCCAATCAGGGACACCCCCTAGCATTGGGGATTAGCTACTCATATTGTTCAAAGAAAACAAAATATAAAATAGAGACGTTACAAGAATTGAGATGATAGTTGATCTTCAATCGCTTTCGTTCATGAAAACCTTCTTCTCTCCCAAACCCTTGTTTTCTCCAATCTTCAATCGTGCTTCTTCTCCCGGCCAAAAAGTCCTCTAATTCATCGTTAAAACTCTTCTAAATAGTGCAAACTCACTTAGGTTGGTTGGAAGTACCCAAAATACCCCCTTGGGTCAACACTTAATAAAAAATCACAAAAATCAGCAAAATCAGCGTTTTAGCCAACACTGCCCGTGTCAGGCAACACGGGTGGCCGTGTTGGCCCTCTGAGCTTAAATTTTCAAAATCACTCCTAGCACTGCTGACACGGGTGCCCGTGTTAGGTAACACGGGCCGTGTTGCTCCTTAACTTCAGAATTTGGATTTGCGTTCTTCATGAAAGTTGTAGCCCTTTTCGTTAGCGAAATTTTTCCACCGGAACCGCGTCATTCCGAGTTACAAAACTCTAGTTATGATCAAAATACTACACACCTGTCACGATGAGAAACATGCTAAAAATTTCCATATCTCACACTTGCTAACACGAGCTGTGTCAGCACCGTGACTTTCATCTCTTTTGTATTTTCTTGGCCACGCTTCATCCTAACACTGACAGTTTTAGGTGACACAGGTGGTCGTGTCAGACCTAATGTAGCTTGATTTTTCACTTCCTTCGAAACTCCCCTTTTTGTACTTTTTCGCATTGATTTGTCTCGATTTATTCCTTTGAGCCTGCAAATAGTAAAATACACAACCAAAGCATAAAATGTAGAAGAATAAAGTAAAACAATTGAAAATATAAAGCAAAGACGACTAAAATCAACGGTAAATAAACGTGTAAAAACCACTGATCAAACTCCCCCAAACTTAAACTGTTGCTTGACCTCAAGCGACAATTACAAGAGAATATGACCTTCCAGGCACACCGGTGTTCATACGTGAGATATTCGTTTGTATTGCTCAAGAGACAGTTGGTTCGGCATTCACATGACGCGACGAGTTTCTGTTACAACATTAAACCTCAAGCTCCCCTTTCGGATACCTCTCCAACTATGCTTTGCACTTAAGTCTCCTTCCGATTTTCCTCCTTTTTCATTTAGACAATCATATTAAGGCACTGCATTTTTAAGAATAATCATCACCTGCATGAGACGAATCAAGGCTTCTTATTTTCTTTTCCTGGCACCAAACTAGCAGCATTTGCTACTTTTAATTACCGATGAAATTTTCAAACTTTGCAGTTATATATTGTCCTTTTGGACGACGTTTGGGGATCAATCTCCTTTGGGCTGAATGACCGGGTGAGGGTTACCCAACTTAGCGAGCCGATTGCCTTTTACCGCCTTTCCATCATTTGGTGCCAGCTTTATATCTCCTTTTTTTTTTCAATCAGTCATCATGCAAGTGAATCTGAATTATGCCAGACAGTATCAATAAACTACTCGAGGAGTACTTCTCAGGAGACAAGTACTATGGTGCAAATCTACACGTTAGACTCGTATTTCTTTTAGAGAACAAAGGGTGTTTACCAAACCTCTTCTTGTCACATTATTCCAAACTTCATGTCCTTAAACAATCCTCCCTTCATCTCTATATACTATTCCCGATCGCTCTTTAAGATCAAAACTCTTCGACAAAAATTAAAATTTCGGTCAAAATTTGGGAAGAACTCAATGTTTGGTTTTACACATCATAACAAAAACATAAAAAGAAAAATGCAAGAGTAAATCCTCCCCCAAACTTGAACTAAACATTGGCCCCAATGTTTCAGAACAAGCCCGAGAGAGATGACTCACAGAGGGTAGTGCAACTCTAACTGCAGCTTCCTAGCATTCACCAGAAAGGCCCCCTTTTTATTTCCTGGAAAAAAAAACAAACACAAAAGGAAAACTAAGATATTAAAAGCATGGGTTGCCTCCCACTAAGCGCTTCGTTTAACGTCGCATGGCTCGACGGTCAATTCCTCTTGTTAGGGTGGCATATATGACACAAAGAACACATCATCTTTTTTCTTTCTTTTGTTTGGTAGCAATCCCATGAACTTAAAGTATTGATGATGTTGCTGCCAAATACTTTTTAGCTTGATTTTATTGAACAAGGCATAAATGTCTTCCAATACTTTGTCAATTTCTTGTCTTTCATCTGCCTTGTTGTAAAAATAGTTTTTGGGAATACTCTTTTGTTGAAAATTTTCTTATTGGATGTCCACCTCTTCACAAATTGTTAAATTTGTGGTTTTATCCAAAACTCAATCATCTTCAAGTTTCGTTATTTCTTCTTCCCCATATTTCTTTTTTACCTCAAATTCTTCTATTCTTACTGCATCCTCTTCATCTGATGTTAAGCATTTTTCTTCTGGTTCCACATACTCTTCTTCCAACTGTAACTTTCTCCAAATAAACCTATCTAGATAAAAGTTAGATTCTTTACATTCATTCATAAGTATTCTTACCTCACTCATATATGCTTTGAAAATTTTAGTCGCCTCTTCCAAGGTGACTCCTGAATCAGGCGACCAACATGCAGGAGATACAGGTGACAATGTATCAAAACAATACATAGCTACAAAACTCAGACAATTTGTTAGTAGCAAAGTATAGAAGAATTCATGAAGCAAAAATAATCAGACTTTTTTTCTTTTTTTTATAATAAAATCAAATTCAAATAAACAAAAACTGAAAACAAAATTTTAGTTGACGAGTAACAAAATTTCAATTGAACTAAAATTAAAACTCTATATTTTGGCAGTGCCCGGCAACGGCGCCAAAAACTTGATCGGTAAAATAGCAAGTGTACTATTTTGCCTCTGTAGTAATAATAGGGAAATTGCCCGAATGTTGATCTCAAGGACTGCACGTTAATATCGAGTTTAAATAATGGTTCAATTAAACAAAAACTGTATTTGGAATTTTGTTTGCAAATTTTCACTAAACAAGAATTAAAATAAGCAGAAAAGTAAATTGGCTTTTTGACAAATATGAGTATTATGCTAGGGGTATAGTGTGTGATTTTTCCTGTAATAACCTTGGATTTAGATCTCTTCAACAAGTTCATACTATTCAATTACCAGCCCTTTAGGATATTTTCCCCTAATTCCTTAGCGGGAAAACCTTTGAACATTCATCCTAAATCCTAAGTCCTTAGAGAATTATGATGAAATCAAGCCTTTATGTTATCAAGAGTTAACCGGTAACTATAGGGTATCCCTAGTCCTAGGTGATATCTACTATAGTCTAATCGTACAAAAACCTTAACAACCGCGGTCCAGCAAATCGTTAACCGTAAATCAATCCTTGTTTGTCCGACAAAGAAAGCATAAAAACATTGTATAATCAAATTGAATAATAAAACATGCAATTGAGGAAATCAAGAATTCAAAGTCATTACATGATCCAATCAGGGACACCCCCTAGCATTGGGGATTAGCTACTCATATTGTTCAAAGAAAACAAAATATAAAATAGAGACGTTACAAGAATTGAGATGATAGTTGATCTTCAATCGCTTTCGTTCATGAAAACCTTCTTCTCTCCCAAACCCTTGTTTTCTCCAATCTTCAATCGTGCTTCTTCTCCCGGCCAAAAAGTCCTCTAATTCATCGTTAAAACTCTTCTAAATAGTGCAAACTCACTTAGGTTGGTTGGAAGTACCCAAAATACCCCCTTGGGTCAACACTTAATAAAAAATCACAAAAATCAGCAAAATCAGCGTTTTAGCCAACACTGCCCGTGTCAGGCAACACGGGTGGCCGTGTTGGCCCTCTGAGCTTAAATTTTCAAAATCACTCCCAGCACTGCTGACACGGGTGCCCGTGTTAGGTAACACGGGCCGTGTTGCTCCTTAACTTCAGAATTTGGATTTGCGTTCTTCATGAAAGTTGTAGCCCTTTTCGTTAGCAAAATTTTGCCACCGGAACCGCGTCATTCCGAGTTAAGAAACTCTAGTTATGATCAAAATACTACACACCTGTCACGATGAGAAACATGCTAAAAATTTCCATATCTCACACTTGCTAACACGAGCTGTGTCAGCACCGTGACTTTCATCTCTTTTGTATTTTCTTGGCCACGCTTCATCCTAACACTGACAGTTTTAGGTGACACAGGTGGTCGTGTCAGACCTAATGTAGCTTGATTTTTCACTTCCTTCGAAACTCCCCTTTTTGTACTTTTTCGCATTGATTTGTCTCGATTTATTCCTTTGAGCCTGCAAATAGTAAAATACACAACCAAAGCATAAAATGTAGAAGAATAAAGTAAAACAATTGAAAATATAAAGCAAAGACGACTAAAATCAACGGTAAATAAACGTGTAAAAACCACTGATCAGTTTCAAAGAGATATCGAAAGGTTTTCAAATCATATACACTAGAAGGACATCAATTAGAGATTCACGAAGGTTCAAACGGCACTTAAAAAGGAGTTACGGATCAAAAGATATGAACATTTGAAATTTCTCAAAACAGGCCTTTTGCCCGGCGGAAACAATCACTCGCCCGGCGCTCGGAGGCAGTAACTTGGTCACAAAAACCCTCGCTCGCCCGCTCGACTCGCCCGGCGGAACCATGTGGGTGCTGGATCGCCCAGCGAAGAAACTCGCTCGCCCGACGGAAGCCACAAAACAACACTCACCCGGCGGAGCAAAACGCTCGCCCGATGCTCTACACCAGAACCAGAAAATCTGTGCGTTTTCAGCACTTCCAACACCAACCCAAATTCGATTTTAACCATTCAAACTCATTTCAACCATCATTTTATCACATGTTATGGGTTCCTATTCATGTTTCTAGGCATGGGTTCTCATACAAACATCTACAACATGATTAATGGCACAATTTTAAGAATTCTATCATAAATCCTAACAATTTCAAATCACACATTCATGGAGAAACAAAATATGATCAAAATCCACCCTAAACATCATCATACATCCTTTTAGCATGAAAGAATCCCACCCTTACCTTAGGTTTTAGATTGAAGCCAACTCTATACTTCAATCTCTCTTTCTCTCTTTCTTTTCTCTCTTCTCTTCTTTCACAAAATTCCCAAATGAGCTTCTAATTCTATTTTCCTCTAAAAACCTTGTTTTGTTAAGCCCTTACTATCTTTTCTCATTGCTAATAGGCTCTAATTAGTACCTCACAATTACTAACACTAACTTAGGCCCAATAACTAATAGCCTCACTAACTTATATTATTTACTAATAATTCTAATAAAACAACATAAAATCAATTAAGCATATAATTAACACATAATTCACACAGCACACATAACATAATTAATTAAAGTAAAAACGAGCGTTACAGAATCCTTAAATGATAATTGAGGTGAGTGCACGCGCAACATTAAATGTGATCAATGATGATTTATTTTGGGAAACTAAATCTGCTCGAATTTCTTACACGTGTCACAATCGTGGAGAATATTTTGCTACTATTGATGTACCTAGCAAGAGGCTATTTAGTACCCATAGGGCCAGCTTTCAACCATCTCTATCTACCTTTTCATATATCTTTTTCTTCAATACTTTTGTAAAACTCCACCAGAGCCCCTCAAGTGCAGATAACATTAGCTTCCTAGTTCAACTATAAATCCTTTACTTGCAGGTAGGAATAACAACAAAAGTCGTACCTACGGATACACATCCGAACCTGCCCAAAGTTGACGGGGAAAGTCCGCTTTGACTGGGTTGGGTTTTCCCTTATTACAAAATATGGGGACAGATCGAGTAACGAGGACACTAGTACCCACCCCAAACCCGCCCCATTTATTTCATTATGTATATTATTATTTATTTTGATAATTTAAAATATTAAATGTGGCCAATGTTTTTATATTTTGATTTGTATTTATTATTTAAAATATCTGAAATGTATGTATGGAGTTTTTTGAAATTGTTTTATTTTATTATTTATAATGTAATTTAATTTTGGAAAATTCTATTAAAAAAAATTGATTTCACTAAATGGATGGTGGCAGGGCGAGGATTTCCAAACCCAAGCCGTTTGGGTCGGATTTGGGTTTTAATTCTCCATCTTTGTTTTGGTTTGGGGCAGGGAACGATGATTGTTTGGGGATTCGAGTTTGAGTTTGGGGAAGGTAATAACCGTCTCTGACCCACCCCGTTGCCATCCCTACTTATAGGTATAAGTCTTCTATTATTCCTTAACCATTTCCCATTTAATGCCGATTATTAGGGACTTATATGATAGCGGTAGGGTGGTACATCCCATAAAATTAGAGAATGGTTTGAAATGTACTTGCTTTGTGTGAGGAATGCCCAACGGATGGACGAACCCATTAACTACAGGCTCTTAAATTAGGGCGTATTTGGGAGTTATGACAACACTAGTAATTCTGATAGTGAATATCTTTCTTTCTATTATTTAACTGGAAACTCCCAATAGCTGATGGTGACTACCAATATTAAATATTCAAGTGTTGAATTTTTCATGACCTTGTACACTATGGAGGAGAAGGTTGCCTCCTTTCAGCAAAAAATTGGGTTTTCCAACACTGGCCATGAAGCGCGTGTTATTTTGGAGGCATGTTTTGAAGAAGAGAGGGATAATGGACAAAAAATCCCAAGAGTTTCCTAGGCGTCCTAGTTATGAAAGGAAACAAGAGACACGCTTAAGGCAACACACCCAACGAGCCCTACCCCCTAAGATCCTGAAGCAAAGTGGGATTTCTTCCCCCACCCCTGAAGGATAATGCAATTACATCCCCTGACGAGGATATAATTGGTGAGCATTCTTCGCTAGTTTGGGATAACTCACCCCCTCAATCCTTGATGTGGAATGATCCAACATTTGACGCCATAAATTTTACCTGTGCCCACCTCCTATTTTCCTGATGTCTTCCCTGGCGACTATCATGTCATCCATAACATGGCACCTCATAAGTTGTCTGCCGTGGTGAAAAATAACTTGCTAAGGGGCTTGTTAATGGACCAAGTCCAACATGAGAACCACGCATATGCCCTAAATGAGTTGAAGTCTAAGATCTCGATTTCTAAGGGAAATCTCGCCAAATGGAAGGAGATAATGAAGACCCTGGTCAGAGGGAAAATGTATTTGTAAGCCAATCTTAAAACGGAGGCGTGAGAGGCTGATAAATGCCAAATTGTAGTTATTTTGTATATAGTTTTACGACACTTATCTTCTCTTTTTCCTCAACTTGTGCGTGAATGTGTACGTTTTTGTTATATTTGTACATATTATGTATTCTTTGAGTTTTGATTCATTTATGTACCATTTGACCATTTTTCATTCATTTTATAGGTATTAATGTGTATCAGATCCTTGAGCAATAAAGTGTTGAAGGCATGGCTTCAAATACGCAAATTTAGAGCAATAAGTAACCAAAAATATGTTCGCAAGCTCGCTTAGCGAGGTCTGCGATTTCAAATTTTGTATTTATGTTGTAAAAACATATTTTGTTAGTTTCTATCACTCTTTTCCCCTTGGAGAGGCTCTGATCTAATTTTGATAGTTTAGAGGTTTAGGCAACACCATTGGATGCTACATCTTGTCAATTGACTATGGATTTGTCTCAGATCGCGTTGACACAGTGAGAACTTTTTGGTTCATCTCCTTATTCCTTATCTATCATTCCATTGACCAAGGTTATTGTATGTATATTTGTTGATCATGGGAGTGTATAAAATCTCTTTTACAAATCAATATCGATGTTTGTTCTTATTTTTGCTTTATGCGTAGATTTGGTTTGCAGTAAACATATGCTATTTGAGTCTCTCTTGAATGAATATCTATTAGGTTCTAGATTCTTGACATAGGATTTAGTCCTGATAATTACTTGTGTGTCAAAGCTTAATGCTTCTTTGTTGTTGAGTCGGTTGAGACACCGCCTTCGATATGACACGATTTTTATCTCAGCTTTGCGTTAGACATAACCTTGGTTGTGAGCGATACATGATGGTATTGACGAGTAATTTAATTTAATTGTAATTGATTGACAAGTTTAAGTATTTGACGGGTAGAATGAAATGCAATTCCAAAATAAATTCTCTTTGACTATTGAGATTGCTTATTTGTTTTATTTACTTTTTCCGCATTTATCTTCCGCACCCAAAACCAAACTTAGAAAGATTGAAATTGTTGAGTGGTAATTTTTCCCGTGCACTAGTCCCTATGGAGACACTAAATTCTCAGAGTAATATTTCCAAATCTTTTGTTGCTTGCCCTCTACAGCATCCAACAGAGGCCCAGGATCTCGCCGCCTTAGATAAGAGCATGAAGGAGTCCTTGGAGGGTGCCTTTCGATCTCAGAAGATGCTGGAAGAAGAAATGTGCAAACTTAAAGATCAATTAGTGAACACTTCTGATTAGTATTTCAAGCAGGCAAAATAACGGGTACCCTTCCTCTACCTTAAGCTAGATTGTAGTCAAATAACCCTATTCAAAGTGGCCAGTGACAGTCAGTTGGTGGAATAAGTTTCATCTCCTCATTAGCTTAGTACATCTCATGATAAAGGCACTCAAACTAAACCTAAAGGTAATAAGGCACGGGAGGATAAAACCCCCGATGAGGATTTTGCTCACTTGGAAGGCATTTCCGAAGAAATGAGGGTTCTAGAGGAGGGCCAGTGAGCTTAAGGCTTCATTTTTTGTGGCTTCTTTTTATAACAAATCCCTTAAGGGCGTTTTTTGGTAATGATTAATGGTCCCTTAAAGGGATTTATTTTGCACATTTTTCCTCTGTGTCTTGATAATGAAATGGTGGCCTTAGATGCCCTTTTCTTATTTTTCTTGAGTAAATTGCTATTTCATAATACCTTGAACAGGTTTCTCACCACAATATGACTCAATAAAACGACAAGGATTACTCCATGAGGATCTTGTATGAATAATTATTTTTTAGGCAGCATGGACTCCTCTATGAGTATCTAACATGGATAATTAATTTCCTCTTAAAGGCAAGGATTTCTTCATGAGAATCTAACATAAAAGATTGCCTCATGGTCGACAAGGATTCCCCTATGAGGACTAAGCATTCATAATTGCCTCTTGGGCTTTAAGAATTCCTCCATGAGGATCCAACATATATAATTAATTACCTCTAGGGCGACAACAATTCCTCCATGAGGATTCAACGTCAAAGATTGCCTCATGGGCAATTTTGATAAGATTCTCAACTTCAGTCAATAATATTTGAAAATTCATATAATAGAGTGAGGCGCCTTATCAAAAATCCATGCGCCTTACTACAAAATTCAGGGGAAAAGAGTGCCACATACTCGAAATAAAGAATGTTTTAAAATAAACCATACATATGGCAAGCGTGATACCTCACCTTAACCCATCAAAACGATAAATTTAAACTGGACAAAACATGGCATAACACCTAAAGAAATTAATTGCCTCTAAATGGTATCTTTGTATGCCACTTTCACGCTCCTCGGGAATAAGGCATCCAAATATTTATCTTGGAGGGCCATCTTTTGTGGTTCTGTTACCAGCTTCAAGTCTACAACATTCATTACTTGTGTGTCTGGTTACAGTGCATGAACCATGGCCATAGTCGCCCTCTTAAGCTTCAAGCTGTCAAGATAACACCTACAGGCGGTCTATTGATCCCCTTTGATAACCCCAACTTACCCATAAGGCAACAAGTACTTCATGCATACTACAATAAAAATAAGGCAACTCTTAGTTGGTTGAAAGCAAGTAGCCCTATGATCGTGTTGTATGAAGAAGGTGTGTCTATAACAAGATATCTTACCTTTATCATCCCATCCTTGCGCTCTCCTCAGCCCCAAACAGGGTCTTCAGGGTGATATAACCCTTTAATTGCACTTGTTCGCTATATAATCATACTAGTGAGCCTTGAAAAGCTTTAAGGTCGTCCAAATCCAAGCGAAGCCTTTCGAGAGCATTCTGGTAGAGGATGTCTACAAAGCTTCCCTGATCTATCAACACTCTTTTAATCTCTCAATCATCATAACTTTTTGTTATAACCACAGGGTTATTATCATGTAGATGAATGTCTGATCCATCCCTTTCAAAGAACATTATCTCAAACTTTGTAGCTTCCTTCTGGCCTATATCAGGGCTGAAGGGTGAGCTTTTCACAGTCAGAATTTGGCGTGCACACCTTCTATGGTTTTGATATGCACGCCAAAAGAGGAAACAATTAAGGGCCTCTTTTAAATTTGAAAATGGTGTTCCTACAAACCGGTCCTTACAGCGGGACTAATCTTCCTAAATACTTTTGGGCTGATGTTGTGAGCATCACTTATTGTATAATGAATCGTGTCTTGATAGGACGAATTCTAAAGCCAACTCCCTATGAGATGCATAAAAGAAGGAAGCCATATATCACTCATTTCCATATTTTTGAATGCAAATGTTTCATTCTTAATAACGAGAAGGATAATCTTGGGAAATTTGATGCAAAAGATGATGAAGACATATTTCTAGGATATTCCACTTCTATAAAGGCTTTTAAAGTTTTTAATAAAAGAACCATGACGATAAAATAATCAATTTAAGTTACCTTGGATGAGTCTAACCCCTCTTCTATAGAGATAAATATTGTTGATGGTGCATGTATTTATGAGAAAAACATTCTTGGAAGATGATGATCAAAGTATATAAATAGTATGATCAAGAAATAGGTTAAAATCCAAATGTAAAAACTCAATCCTAAGAAGTCAACTCTGAGAATCAAAGTGTATCCAAACAATGAAGGACCACTAAGGATCATCTAATCCAAAATGTTATAAGAGATATCTCTAATAGAGTTACGAATCGACATTCACTTAACAAGGTATGTAATCATATGGCATTTGTTTCATAAAATAAGTTAAAGGAAATGGATGAGGCCCTCATCGATGAATATTGGTCTCTTTCTATGCAAGAAGAGATAAGTCAATTCAAAAGAAACAACATTTGGGAACTTGTTCCTAAAACTTCAAGTAATCAAGTGATTGAGACTCGTTGGGTCTTTCGCATCAAACTTGATGAAGGTGGCATTTTTTTAGAAATAAAGTAGGACTTTGCATGAAAGGATACAATTAACATTAGGGTATATATTTTTACGAAACTTATGCTCATGTATTTCGATTAGAGGCTATAAGGATGCTTCTAGCTTATTCTTGCATCATGAATTTTAAACTCTTCCAAATGAATGTAAATAGTGTGTTCTTGAACGGTTACATCCAGTGTTTGTTGATCAACTTTTAGGTTTTATCTACCATACCTTCCGTGATCATGTCTTTAAGCTTAAAAAGGCATTATACTATTTGAAACAAGATCCCAATATAATGGTATAACCGGCTTAGCAAGTTTTTGATTGATAACAAGTTTCAGAGACGTCAGTTTGATAAAACTTTTTTTATCTAAAAGTTTGAGCATAACATTTAACTTGTTCAAATCTATGTGGATGATATTATATTTGGTGCTACTAAAAAATCCTTGTGCAATAATTTTTTGATATAATTTAGAGCGAGTTTGAGATGTCCATGATATGGGAGCTTCATTACTTCCTAGAACTGCAAATCCATCCGTCAAAAGAAAGGACTTTCATAAATCAAGCTAAGTATTATAAGGAACTTCTAAAGAGGATCAACATGGAAAACTCAAAGGCAATTGATACTCAAATGGATACATCATGCAACTTGGACAAAGATGAAGGAGGAAATTCAGTTGAAGAAAGCATGATATCAAGGCACGGTCAACTTTCTCCTTTATCTTACTGCATTTCATTCTGATACTATGTTTGTTGTTTGTCTGTGTGCACGATTTCAAGCATCACCGACAGAATCAAATTTCTCTGCGGTAAAATGCATTATGAGATATCTTATTGGCACATACCATAAGAGTTTATGGTACTATAAATGAATGAATTGTGTCTTAGTTGGATACTTGACACTGATTTTGCTGGAAAAAATTAGATCGAAAGAGTACTAGTGGTACATGTCACTAGCTTGATGACAACTTATTTGTCTCATGACATAACAATAAGCAAGAAAATGTAGCACTATCAACAAATGAGGTGGAATATGTTGTCACCGTTTGTTGTTGTTGCGCACAAATTATCTGGATAAAACATTAGCTAAATGATTATGAAATTAATCTTGGCGTTGCCCCTGATAGACGACACTAGCACCAAAAATCTTACGAAGAATCTAATTATTCACTCTCAGACAAAACACATTCATGTTATGTATCATTTCGTAAGAAATCATATTGAAAACGAGGATTGTGTAATTGAGCATCTATCTTCATATAATCAACTCGCAAATATTTTTTTATCAAACCACTTCTTAAAGAATTTTTTTTCATAAAAACTGAATTAGGGATATTAAATAATTATGCATGGATTAATACTTGCTAAATGTCTCTTCTCTATCTTCTTACCTCTCTCTATATGAGTCACCTGATATATGTACTTGCTTATGTTTATTTTTTCCGCCTTTTTGATGCTACCAAAGCGGGAGAAATATATTTTTAGGGAAATATTTTACTCTCTAAATTTTCCAGGGGGAGTTTAACCACTAAAAGCTACCACCCTTATTTTTATGTGCTTGTTCACCTTCGTATGATAGATGTGTTGTCATAAAAAAAAAAAGGTGTGAATATAGTTTTAGAGTATCAAATGTCTTTTGATATCAGTTTTAAAGTCATATTCCCTTCGAAAAGGATTTTTTGTCCAATAAATTTATTGTCTCAAATGTGATCCCTATGCATTCAGATACACTCCTCTTCGTATTTTTGTTGCTTTGAGACTATTTTGGGAGCCAATCTAACAAATCTATCAACTATAATCATGATGATAATTTTTTGTACTTAACATTTATCAATGTTGTATGTCTAAAGTGAAAATTTATCAATGTTGTAGGTCTAAAGTTTGCTATGGTATATACTTCATTAAATTTGAATATCAAAGTAATATTGACAGAGAGAATATAGATCTGTAGTATAAAAGTTATTATTGAAATAACTATGAGATAAAAAGAAAGAGACAATGAGCTAAAAGAAGAGAACAATTCTCAAGTAAGAAAATAACTCAAAGAAAAAAAAGTTATATAATTTATATTTAAAAATATGTACTCAAACAAGATTTTTCTATTTTTACAAACGAATTATGTTACATCCATAACGACATTTCATAGAGGCTATAACTTCAGCACGTTTTCTTCACTCTGTTGTAATGCAGAAAAATAGTATCGCAGATACCGTCTTATTGTGTCTTATATCTTGGAAATATACTTTTATTTAAAACCTTGAATAGTTTAAACACTATTCTTTCTAAGTAGTGTAAATCAATAAATGTGTCGATTTTATAAATAACAAATGTGTTTAAAAGGTTATTGTCGGAAAACTTTACAAACCATTACTGCATTTTTACATTAAGTTGTTCCATTACAAAGCTTATTTCCTTGATGTCCTTTTCTACCTTGATGTCCTAAGGATCTTCTCAAGCAGATCCTTAGGTTCTAGGCTGTGATCTGAAAAGCACCGTAGAACAGTTCCCAGACTAGCAATTTCTTGATCTCTGGCCTTATCCTGTGTTAAAGTTTAAAGTTATTTATTTAAAATTATCATTCATGGGTGTGTACTGTGTATGAATATGGAATGTTTCATAAAATATATACTGATAAGAAAAGTAAAAGAACCTTGATTTCAATGGAGTTGTTGTTCTTACAATTGGTCTCACAAATCAGTTTGGCATTCTGAACATGTTCTTGCAAGAGATCAACTAGCTGATTCTTGTCAGCCAAGTTATATTCACAAATGAATCTAACAGCTCCAATAAACTGCTTCTTCTTGATAAGATTCTCAACAAAATCTGCAACTGCAAGAAATTTCACATCATCCAAATTCTCTTTGAAATGCCAACTGCCTAAGTTGTTTGCATTTCTTTCTCATGTCTTAAGAACATTTTATAACTGATTTGGTTTCTACTAATTATTTTGATATGTATAAATATGATGATCCATAAAACCGTAGGAGAAAAAAATGGTAAATTTAGATTTCATAGTTCATACAACAACCATAATGTTTAATTTTTCTGTCACTAGCAATATAAATTGAATTTAAAACACAAATTTTGCCAAATTACAAACAACAGCAACCAAATTTTACCCTACTAAGTGGGGTCGGCTACATGGATCAAACTACTACGCGTACGCCACAATGTTCTATCAAAACCATATTTCTATCCAACTTATTAATCTCACGATCTTTTCTAATAGTTTCTTTCTCTTTCTCTTATGGTTTTGCGAAACTACCTCTACCATAAATGATTAAGTGAGTAAAAACTGGCCCTATCTTAGAGTTCTGCACTATCTTAGAATAAATGATTAAGTGAGTAAAAAATGGCTCTATCTTATAGAGTTCTGCACTATCTTAGAGACTAGCAACTTTAGGTTTTCACAATAAATTGGCATGAACGCATTTGTTGCAGATAGGAATGTCAGGGAAAGTAACAATAGATATAAGCACATTTGATTTGATAAATAAAATATCTAAATCAGCATACCAGAAACTTTATTTGCAAAGCCAAGGGTTCTAAACAGCTCCAAAGCTATCTTGTGATGAGCAACAAATTCAAAAAGCTCCAAAATTTCATCTTCAATAAAAAAAGTAACCAATCCATAAATCGACAAAAGCAGTAGAAAACCAAGGGCCCCCAAAGAATTTTCAGCATTTTCTTTCATGTTAGCTTTCAAGTCAAGTGCTAGCTTCAATGCTTCTTCTCGCACACAAGGTTTGATATTTGGTGTGATTGTCATCAGTTGTTCTAGCAGATAGATGCAACTATCATTAATAATCACAGCATTGTCTCCTTTCTTATCACAAAGTGGAATAGTGGGGTTCAATATTATATCCAAAACAAGTTTTGCTGGATCTGATGATTCTAGCATATTAACTAAAACATCACTGCAAAGTGACTCAACCTCATCAGCTTTCTCATATTTATCCAACTGCAATCCTGTTCCATCAATGGTAGCACTTAATTGATAATCCATGTAAGACGTAACTGCATAATTACATGGCAGATCCAGATATTTAAGCTCACTCAAATTGATAGAAGCATCAGTAAAAAATAAAATATATTATGAAGGAATGAAAAACACCTCTTAGATTGAAATGAGTGTGACAGAGGAAAACATTATACTAACAGTTATAATCAATGTCATTATAGATTGATTAAGTGCCCGTGATGTTTGTCAGGATATTGAACCTACACTAATATGCTAATCTTTCATAACTAGTACTATAGTATTATAAATAAACCTTAGACGGGGATGAAAAACGCATGAGTTTTTTTGCACTTAAGCGATGCATAAAATGTTCAAGGGTGAAAGGTATAATCCAAATTAGTGGCTGTGATATGAAAATTAGAGAAGCTTTTCAACTGGACTCAAACACACAACATTAACATGATTAAAAATGTCTCTAATGAATTATGTAGATCGGATTAAAAAAAATCATCATCATTAAATGGAACAGTAGTAATGAAATTCTTTGGCTAAACTAGGTTAATAAGAACATTTACCCGAATCTTTTTCTTCAGCAATATATTTTGTTAATACTTCATATTGTTTATCTGTCAACTCGGGCTCCTTTAGTTGTCTATCAATTTTATTCATCTCTGACTCAAGATCTTTGACTTGTCCTCCAAACAGCTTCTCTTTTAAATTGAGCACCTTAACCTTTACCTTGAACTTATTCTTTCTTAATTCAAATTCTTTCCTCAATCCTTCAAATTGCTTTTCTTTTGATTTGAAGTTTTGAAATTGGCTTTCAAAATGCTTCTTATTTGATACGAACTCCTTAACTCGACCATCAAGTTCCTCCTCCTTTAATTTAATGTCCTTCACTCGATCTTCAAGGTCCTCCTCTTTTGATTTAATGTCCTTCACATGGTCTTCAAGTTCTCTCTCTTTTGATTCAAGTTCCTTTACTCTGCCTTCAATTTGCTCTATAGACTCAAGCACCTTCATTCCGCGGTTGAAATGCTTCTGTTTTGATTCCAGTTTATTTACCAACTCCTTCAGGGGCAATTCAAATTCTTTCTTTTTCGATTCAAACTCCTTCACCCTCCCTACAAGTATCTTCTCTCTTAACTCTAACTCATTGACTCGTCTTTCAAAGTGCTTCTTTAGAGATTTCATCTCCTTTACTTTGCCTTCAAGTTGCTCCTTTGTAGACTCAAACACCTTCATTCGGCCTTTGAAATGCTTCTGTTTTGATTCCAGTTCCTTTACCAACTCCTTCAAGGGTAATTCAAATTCCTTCTTTATGGATTCAAACTCCTTCACCCGCCCTACAAGTATGTTCTCTTTTGACTCTAACTCATTGACTCGTCTTTCAAAGTGCTTCTTTTTAGATTCCATCTCCTTCACTTGGCCTTCAAAATCTCTTTCTTTTGATTCATGCTCCTTTAATCGGATTTCAAAATGCTTCTCATTTGACTCAAGCTCCTCCAATCGGCTTTCCAAATGCCTTTGTTTCGATACCAACTCTTTCAATTGACATTCAAACTCCCTTTCTTTACCCTCTAACTTCTTCCTTTTGGACTCTAATTCTTCTGCTTGCCCGGCAATTAATCTGTTCATTGCATCGAGTTCCTTCTCTTTGGCCTTAAGTTCCACAGTACATTCAGCAATTTTGTGGGAAAGAGCCTTGAATTCATCTTCCTTCCTCCCACAGTCCTTATCAATTTTATCAATAACTTGACAGAGTTCTATTTCTTTTGAAATGTAACCCTTTACTTGATTAAGTTCAATCTCTTTCGTCTTGAGCTCTTGCGTGCGTTCGCCAATCAAATCCTCCATCAAATAGAGCTGTCCTTCCTTCACTACAAAATCCTGCATACATTCTTCAATTTTCCCCTGCATTTTATTGTGAGCTTCTTTCATTCTTCTAACAAAACTAACTTTCTTTTTCTTACTTTCAAGCACTTTGCAGCACTCCTCAATCTCTCTCTTTATGAACTGCAATCTCTTCTCTTCTACTCTCGTCTTCCTTCTGCCTTCCTCAAATAATTTTTCTAACAATGCAAGGTCTCTCTTCAGCGAGGAAAACGAATTATCGGACAAATGAATATCATCTTCATCTTTGTCGTGATCATCATATGTTGACACCTTTGATTTCTTAACTTTAATATGCAAGGAATTGCTATCATCAAATTTCCTTTTAAAACAAGCCTCATAGTCCATCGTTCAATTATAAAATCCTGGAAAAAAAACCGAAATGATAAAATAAATAAATCTACAACAAACGTCATTTGAAAAATTTCTAGGTCAAACTGAATCATCAAGTAATAGATAATTACATTTCCAGAAGCAAAGTTAAACTATAAACACTAAGAACAATGGCAGAATAAACAAGGGTAAACGTTTCAACGTATAAAAATCTACACAGTTAATAGCCCTAACATTTACATGATGTTGATTTTTTTTTGACAAAGCATAAATGTGATAGGTAAATATATAAAACGCATGAAAAGTAAAGAGAATGAAGAAACAGAGCAAAGTTGAGATGCTTACGAGAAGAGAACGATGGAAGATGAAGGTGAAGAGAGAAGAAGTTTCTAGAATTTCATTAGTAGCATTTGGAGAGTGAAGTGAGAATAAAGAGAAAAAGAAAATGAAGGAATGAGAGAAAAGGAAGAAGAGAAGGAGAAATGTTGAGAGTTTGTTACTACTTTCTGTTGGAGTGAGGCGTGGCTGTATTTGTGAGTGGGGTCTACAAAACAGACTCCATTGGTAGATAAATTATTGCATGGACACCCCCTTAATTTCATATTCTTATGAACAAGAAAGCATAATTTATTTTAGTTTTAATTTTGTTTTTAGTTGGATTTATGGGGTGGTTGAGAGTACGAAGAAGAGATAAATTTTAATATTTGTTTTTTAATTAATTAAAATTTTAGGATTGATTTTTATTAAAAGAATTTCTTAGATTTGCGTCCATCTAAATTTTTTTCCCGTTTCAAATAACTCGATGACGAAGTTGAATGGAGGAATTATCCATTTCAATTTTTTTAAGATGGTACTAATACTAATTATATTTGTTCAATTTTAATTAATTAATTTAATACATTTAAATTTTGTAAAGATGATAATAATTATTCATGTGTGGAAGAGAAAATCCGGTGAGGTTCTGATTTGACATAGGTCGTCGTAGAAGTTCTTTGGTGCATTAACAAGAATTTTCAGTGCCTAAAAAAAGTGTATCTACAATGTTATCACTCCAATGTTAAGTAGTTGAGCAAAATGTAATTGACAATAATGAAAGACTTTGTACATATAATGGTGTGTAACTAACTTTATATATGGTCGACGGATGAAACCGCTCTTTGTAAGTGCGACGTGAAGTGTGGGAGATTGTTGGATTTAGTTTGATGCCTAAGTTGAATGAATGCACTGACTCTGATGTGTGGCCTCATTGTGAGAGTTTACTTGTTTGCCAAACTTAAATGAGAGTATTATGGATTGGGCCTTTCGTATTGTGTCAATCTTGTAGGGCTGTTTGGGCATCCCGGAACAGTTGCTTTTAGTCCTAACCACCCAACATGAAGTTAGGATAATAACATAGTGATAGGATCATAGAGGTAATTTTAGTCAATCTAAATATTTACCTCTATGAGTACTTATATAGAGCTATTGATGGATAATAGAGTAAAAGGCTTAAAAGCTAAAAAGCCCAACTAAATAATAAAAATTCAACTAAATTAAATTCCACTTCTAACTTAAATATTTAGATTGATTTAAATTACCTCTATGATCCTATCACATAAGCATTAGGAACGACCTCTATAATGCCCTTCTTCATTGTTCCAAAGCCTCTGGGCAGTCTGGTAGTCGTGAAATAGACCAGTAGCATTCTAAGTGAGGCTAAATATCCTCGAAAATAGGTGCATTAAAGGGTTAAATATACAACCTCCTGTAATATTAGCGAGTTTTGTTTGTAGCCTCTGTAAAAGTTTTTTATTAATCCCCACCTTATGTTATCTAGATTCCCCTAGTAAACCCCCTAATGTCAGATGTCTTCAAAGATTCACCTGTTTTCTCTATTTCTGTCCATGTGGAATATCCATATTAACACATGGCATTTTTATTTTTTATTTATTGCTGACCATATGTAACATTTCTATAACCCCCTTGTAAAAGTCAGGGTTAGTTTTCGGAAGAGGTTACATTGTGACTCATGCGAAGAAGACGACGATTCTTGTGAAGATGAAGACGAAGGCGACAATGCTCAGGCAAGGGAGGAAGACGAAAACGAATCTTATGGACGGATACATGTTAGAAGACATTGAAGCTTATAATGTCTAAGATATGTGATTTCTAACCTTCTTCATCCCTCAATTGTTAACTGGAAATCTCTGATTATTTTTGTTATCTGAAACTTTATTTATAGGATATGCAACATTTTAATGTTTGTTTTCCCAATTTGAAGGAAAGTGACGACTGAGATATCCTACCATTTGCACTGGGCGGTCGTTGTACTTTCTATTGGTGCCATAGACAATTGGGAGTGTTGGCTACGAACAACCTTAGGAAGGAAAGGGAGATCCTACAAAAGAGGCTTTACTCCGTCCTTTTGGAAAGAGACGGTCGTATGTAGTATCTTTCTAAGACAAAGAAGCTCTAGGAGTCTGCTAAGAAAGACGTGGAGGTACATAATTCTCCTTCTGGTCTAGCTGCAAAGGTGAAAGATCAAGAAAAGCCGATAGAAGAGAAAAAGAAGACCTTGAAAAAGTTACATACCTTTATTCCTGATGTTAAATTTTCTTTGAATGAGGTTAGAGAGTCAGCTAAAACTCAAAACAAGATGGCGTAAGATCTAAAGGTTGCTTTGAAGGAGGAGAATGAGTATCACGAGTAAAAGGTCATAAATTTGAAGGAGTAGTTAACAAAGTTGGAGGAGAAAAGACTCATGGCATAGTGAATATGAAAATGGCATATGTGTTAACAACCATGTCATGGTGGTCTTCTTTAATAACACCTTTAACCAAGTGGAGTTGCTATGTCCCGGGGTGAATATCTAAAGGGATAAACTCAATGCTAAACAGGAGGCCGTGGATGGAAAACTGGACACTCTTGGAAAAACTTTAGCTTCTTAGAGGTTGCTTTGACTCTACTATACAAAAAACATCCTGTAACCATTCCATTCATTTTTTTTTTAAATTACATATAACCACAATCACAATTGACAATTGTTGTGATATGTTAAGAGTGACAATTCAATTGTTAGAATTTTTTTGTGTTTTTTCGTTAGTAAAATGGTGTGTTTCCTTAATTTTTAATTTCACATATAATTAAAAACTTGTCACCACGGTCAAGATTAACAACCATAGTGAAATATCAAGACAAACTACCACCGTATTCTTAACAATCATTGTGAAATATATTACATATTTAATGTAAGTATATAGTCCAACATAAGAGGAGGCAAATTAGGTTTTAAGACATTTTCTCGTTATTTCGGAGATGATGTGATACTTTTATTTTTCTGGTATAACTATGATGAACTTATGAATGAAAAGGCAATAAAAGTGTAATATGTAAAAGTGACACAAAGATATATCATGATTCCCCTTTTCAAACAGGGTAGTCTAGTCCTTTCATACCCTGTGAAGGATTTCACTATTTTAGATATTGTTACTATGACCAATGGTAGTGTGGCATTAAGGATTCCATTTACCTTCTCTTGATCTCGAAATCCATACATTGGTCTGTTTTTGCTTCGTGAGTTAGTGTCAGTCGTAGCCTAAAGAAGGTTTTGCAGTAGAAGATTTTTGTTACACTTCATTTTTCCGCAGAACTCCTCGATGACGAAGGTTGAAAACGATACGAAATCAAAAGATTTTACGGAGTTCTTTAATGTGGTTTTCTTCATCTTAATGCATTATGATAACAATTTGGTTTCTGGATGTAGGTGGTCTGATGGTGAAATTTCATGGAAATTAAAAGTCAGTTATCATAGACGACACCACTGTTCCGTAGTGAAATAAGAATTGTGATTGATTGATGATGGACTCCTAATGTGGTGACGTTGATCTCTGATACAGCGAAGCAGAAGTGAACCTCTAAAATTAGCACTCCAACGACCAAATTAGTTATGAAGTTCAAGATAAGTAAAATAAAATTATGAGATTAGAAAATGTACCTTAAATATCTAGTGTGTTGATTATATACATTTATTGGTGTTTGCATCGTTGAGCTGAATAGAAGTACTCTTATCGGGAAATTCCTACTAATATTTACGTTACTATTTTGTCATGAAATTTTTCTGTCTTTTTTATTTAATTTTTACATTTTAATAATAATAAAATGTCTTAGTTAAGTTATATCTCTCGGATTCTATTTGTCTCTTTGTCGTTATTCAGAACGGCCTCATTCTGCCAACATGGTGAGTACGTTATTTGCATTTTAGAGTCTGTTTTGGTGGACCCCACTCACACAACACACAATCCCGCTCACTCCACTCTCAGTGCTGCATTGTAACATTCGTTTTAATAATTTCTTTCTCTTTCATTTCTTCAACTTTATTCTCACAAACACTCTTCAAATGCAAATGAAATTCTAGAAACTTCTTCTTCTCTCTTCATCTTCCATTTCTTTCTTCACACTATACTGTAACAAAATATCATCAAATTTGTAAGCATCTTCTTCACTGAAACTAAGTAATCGTGAAATCTTTTCTTTTTATATTTCATGATTTCTATGTATTTTTCTGTTTTACATTTACACTTTCATGTCTTTTTTGAAACATATCAACACCATGCAAATATGCAATGTTAGATTAAAGCTAATAAATGTTAGATATAGGTATGATAATCCTGGATATCTTCAAGAATCTTGTTCGTTCACTTTCCGAACAAAGTATTTCGACCGTATTCTTGTCGGGGTTCACGAAATCTTTGCGGGGATAATTCTCGAAAAACAATCTGTTTCTGACAATGGATAACAGATCAGAATGTAGAGGAATCATGTTTTTCGTATTCGAAACCGAGGCCAAATGACTCCTTATATAGGAGATCAACAATAGAAACCGAAATGACACACCTGTTCGGTAAAAACAGTTATGTTGGTTGGGAAACGACGCACCTGTTCGGTAAAACAGTTATGTCGGTTGGGAAAGGAGTCATTTATTCAAACGAAAATTTCGTTCGGGGGCGCTGCCCTTGGACCCCGCCAGGGCGCTGCCCCGCACCCCGTCAGGGGCTCTGCCCCTGGACCCCGACGGGGCGCTGCCCCGCACCCCGCCGGCTCCGCCCTTTGGAACCCCGTTTCTATTATTCGTATTCAATTGCACGTTTGGCTCTACGAGCGTGCACTCCGCACTACCCTAACTCGTTTCAAGCTTAACGCATAATTGCATCGGCCTACATAAATCACATTATTACCAAAATATATTGATGATACTAAAATCACCAACAATAAATGTATATATTTATATGTTGAAACGTTCACACCTGTTTACTGTGCCATTGTTTCATGTATTGAATCGTCTGATTTTGATTATGAAACTGTAATATATTACTTGATGATTGAGTTTGACCTAGAAATTTTTCTAACGAGGTTTATTGACTTGTTTATCTTTTATTCTGGTTTCTATAGTTGAATACGATGGACTCTGAGGCTTCTGATAAGCTCAAAATTTGTGATGGCGGTGATAATGATGGCAACTTACATGATAAATGGCTCACATTATGTTCAGATATGAAGGAACCTCTTTTTACGGAAAATTTTGAATTTGAAGATGATCTTGATGGTGTTGCTTTGCTGCCAAGGCTTACTCCCAATTCCAGCGTGGCCGTGTGGGAACATGCAGTGGTAAAGTTGAGGGTTCTGTTAAGAAGAGGCTGTTTGATAACAGTGATTCCTTGCATATTTCTGTTAGGAAATCAAACGTGTCATTGGATGATGATCGCGATGAATATGAAGATGAAGATGGTGATCTGTCGTCGGATAGAGCTAAAAGGCTGGGAAATTCAGTTGATAATTCATTTTCCTCGTTGAGAACAAAATTGAGTATGTTGAAAAATCATTTGAGGAATGTAAAAGGAAGAGGAGAGAAGAAGAGAAGAGATTGGAGTCTGTAAAGAGAGAGATTGAGGAGTGTAGCAGAGAGCTTGGATATAAGAAGAAGCTAGCTGATTGCGTTAGAAGAATTAACGATACTCATAACAAAATGATGGAGAAAATTGAAGGACGTGTTAAGGATTTTGTAGTAAAGGAAGCACAATAATGTTTGATAGAGGACTTGATTGGAGAGCGCAAGCAAGAGCTTAAGATGAAAGAGACAGAGCTTCGTCAAGTTATGATTAACATTTCGAAAGAGAGGGAATTTGATAGACGACTTGAAAGCCAAATGAAGGGGCTGTTGGATGATTTGTTGTTAAAACAGAAGCATTTCGAAAGGCGAACCATGGAGCTTGAATTAAAAGAAAAAAAACATGAAGAGCTAGTGATGAAATGGGAAATAAAAGAGAGAGAATTTGAAGGCCAAATGAAGGAGCTGGAATCTAAAAAGAAGCATTTTGAAAGCCAAGTGGATGAACTCAAAGCAAAAGAAAGACAGTGGAAAAGAGAAGTTAAGGAACTTGAGTCTAAAGAGAAATTACTTGATGGCCGAGTGAAAGAGGTTGATTGGAAAGAGAGTGAATTGGAAGGCCGGGTGAAGGAGCTGGAATCAGAAAAGAGCTGGAATCAGAAATTACTTGAAGGCCGGGTGAAGGAGCTGGAATCAGAAAAGAAGCATTTTGAAAGCCGAATGAAGGAACTGGAATCAGAGAAGAAGCGTTTCGAATGCCGACTGAAGGAGCTCGAATCAAAAGAAAATCAATTCAAAGAACAACTGAAGGAGTTGCAGTTAAAAGAGGAGGAGGTCAAGGGTCAAGTAAAGGTGTTTGAATTAAAGGAGGAGGAATTTAAAGGTCGAGTTAAGGAGCTGGAATCAGAGAAGAAGCATTTTGAGTGCCAATTGAAAGAGCTTGAATCAAAAGAAACGCAATTCAAAGAACAAATGAAAGAATTCCAGTCAAAAGAGGAGGAGTTCAGAGGTCAAGTAAAGGTGTTTGAATCAAAGGAGGAGGAATTTGAAGGTCAAGTCAAGGAGCTCAATTCAAAAGAGAAACAATTTAAAAGCAAAACTGGGGATTTCAAATCAAAAGAGAAGCAATTTGAAGAACGATGGAAAGATCTCGAGTCAAAAGAGAAGCTGTTTGAAGGACAGGTCATCAGGAATCCTGAATCAAAACTGAATAAACATGAGGAAAAAGAATCAGGTAAATTAAATATTCTTATTCATCTAGTTTATTGAGATAATTACATTTCAACTGTTTCATTTAATAATGTTGATAGTTTCAATAACCTGATCTACATATATTCTATCTAAATATGCAGCTACATCTTACATGGATGATGAATCAAGTCCTCCCATTGATGAAACAAGTTTGCAGTTGGTCTCCTGTGAGCAATCTGACATTCTAGCTATTCTGCGAGAATCATCGGATCCCGCAAAATTGGTTTTGGATATAATACTGAACCCCATTCTTCCTCTTTGTGATAAGAAAGGAGACAATGATGGGATTATTGATGATAGATGCATCTATCTGCTAGAGCAACTGATGAAAATCTCCCCAAATATTAAACCTCATGTAAGAGAAGAAGCATTGAAGCTAGCACTTGATTTGAAAGCAAACATGAAAGAAAATACAGAGAATTCTTTGGCGGTTCTCGGTTTTCTACTGATTTTGTCAATTTATGGATTGGTTACTTCTTTCGATGAAGACGAAGTTTTGGAGCTTTTTGCATCCGTTGCTCAGCACAAGATAGCTTTGGAGCTGTTTAGGCCACTGAGTTTTGCAAATTAAGCTTTTGGTATGTTAATTTTATATCCTAGTTTGAGAATGTTGAATCTTAGAACCATGTTCCTAATATGGTTTGCAAGTATTTCACACCCGTTTTCGAAATTTGGTCCAATTTTGAATTATTTAGTCCAATCTGCATAGGTTTTTTGTGAACCATATTTTATTTAATGTCTGTTTTGATAAGCTTTGATGAAGTGAGATTTTCTTGCACATTGCAGATTTTGCTAAGAAACTTAACAGGAGGAAGCGATTTGATTCTGCAGTACTAGTACTTGTTACTTGGCTTACAAGAATCAACTAGTTTTGTGGTAGAAAAAATCAATATAAGAAATGCGGTAATGAAAACCTGCTAACATTTACACCACTTTTTGTTAGGGTACATATTTTGACAGGACTCTGTTTTTTTATTCTTTCAAATATCTAAATGTAAAGAATGAAAAACCATGAAATTTAATAGGATGATCTCTATGAAGAATTATATAATAGCAAAGTTTTCACATCCCGATCAAATGAAGGCACAATTTACAGCTTCATGAAATATGTAAATTCAGTTTATTTATCTATTCTATTAAATTAGAAACATATATCCTATAGTTGACACGTCAACAAATTTTTGCCAAATAATCTAATAAAAGAAACAGAGTTTCATTACAGCAGCTTCTTCATTTCTCACTCTTTATATGCTAATAAATCGAATAAAAGAAACAGAGTTTCATTACAAATATCTTTTGGCGTCTGAAGATTTACAGCTTTACAAATAGTGATATAATTAAGTTAACCCAACAAACTATTACTAAATTCTTGCATCAAGTTGTTCAAGAAGAAAACTAATTGCCTTTATATCCTTTTAGCTCAAGAATGCGATATTTAATCTCCTTGTTAAACAGAACCTTATGTTCTAGGCCGTGATCTGAAATGCACTGTAGAACAGTTTCCAGACAAGCAATTTCTCGATCTCTCGCCTTATCCTGAATTCAAGTTCATAGTTGTTTATTTAAAGTTATCATGCAGGGGTATGTATGAAAATGGAATGTTTCATAAAATATAATTTAAATAAGAAAAATAAAAGAACCTTGATTTCATTGGAGTTGCTGTTGTTGCAACTGATCTCACATATCTGTTTGGCATCCCGGATGTGTTCTTGCAAGAGATCAATTAGTTGATTCTTGTCAGCCAAGTTATATTCACAACTGAATCTAACAGCTCCAACAATTTGCTTTCTCTTGATAAGATTCTCAACAAAATCTGCAAGGGGCAAGAAATTTCATATCATCCAAATTTACTATAACAGTACCTAAAAAGAGAGATATTTTCGGTCTATTTCATTTTCCCAGCATTAAAACCCTTTCAATTTTTTCTTTATACATGACGGGTCTGTTAAAGAAACAAAATGCATCAGTTCAATTTCATACCAGCAACTAATTTATTACTTAGTATCTTTGCATATATCCTCAATAGTTTTTACTTCTAATCAAATTCAACTTAGTGAATTTAAACCAGAGTATTTTTCTCCTCCATTTGAATAATGGCATTTTAGCAAAACAAAAACAACTTCTCATTGAAATTCCAACCGCCTTTCTCTAAATTGTTAGTATTTTTTTTCTGACATGTCAAGAAAAATATATAGGTGATTTGGTTTCTACTAATTATCATGATATGTAATATAAATATGGTGATTCATAAAATCGTAGGAGTAAAAAACATGGCAAATTTAGATTTCATAGTTCATACAACAACCATAAAAAACATGGGCCTATCTAAGAGCTCTGCACTATCTTAGAGACTATCAACATTAGGTTTTCACAATGAATAGGCATGAGCGCATTTGATTGCATATAGGATGGCAGGGAAAGTAACAACAGATATAAGCATATTTGATTTGATAAGAAAAATATCAAAACCATATCTAAATCAACATACCAGAAACTTTATTCGCAAAGCCCAGGTTCTTGAACAGCTTCGCAGCTATCTTGTAATGAGCAACAGGTGCAAAAAACTCCAAAATTTCATCTTCAATAAAAAAAGTAACCAATCCATAAATGGACAAAAGCAGTAGAAAACCAAGAACCGACAGATAATTTTCAGTATTTTCCTTCATGTTAGCTTTCAAATCAAGTGCCAGCTTCAATGCTTCTTTTCGTACACTAGGTTTGATATATGGTGAGATTGTCATCAATTGTTCTAGCAGATTGATGTGGCTATCATTAATAATCACAGCATGGTCTCCTTTCTTATCACAAAGTGGAATAGTGGGGTTCAGTATTATATCCAACACAAGTTTTGCTGGATCTGATGATTCTAGCAGATTTACTAAAACACCACAGCAAAGTGACTCAACCCCATCAGTTTTCTCATTTGAGTCCAACTGCAATCCTGTTCCATCCAGATATTTGAGCTCAGAAGCACCAGTTAAAAAAAAAACAATATACTATGACAGAATGAAAAACACCTCTTAGATTGAAATGTGTGTGTGACAGAGGAAAGCATTATACTAACAGTTACAATCAATGTCATTATAGATTGATTAAGTGCCCTTGATGTTTGTCAGGATATTGAACCTACACTACTTGCAATATACTAAAAAATTTAAACTACATTAATATACTAATCTTTCATAACAAGTACCATAATATTATACATAAACCTTAGCCAGGGACGAATAATGCAAAAGTTTTTTGCACCTAAGTGATTCATAATCCAAATTAGTGGCTGTGATATGAAAATTAGAGAAGCTTTTCAACTGGACTCAACCACACAACATTAACATGATTAAAAATGTCTCTAATCAATTATGTAGATCGGATTAAAAAAAATCAGCATCATTAAAAGGAACAGTAGTAATGAAATTTTTGGCTAAATTAGGTGAATAAGAACAGTTACCTGAATCTTTTTCTTCAGCAATATATTTTGTTAATACTTCATATTGTTTTTCTGTCAACTCGGGCTCCTTTAGTTGTCTATCAATTTTATTCATCTCTGACTCAAGATATTTGACTTGACCTCCAAACAGCTTCTCTTTTAAATTGAGCTCCTTAACCTTTACTTTGAACTTATTCTTTCTTAATTCAAATTCTTTCCTCAATCCTTCAAATTGCTTTTCTTTTGATTTGAAGTTTTGAAATTGGCTTTCAAAATGATTCTTATTTGATTCAAACTCCTTAACTCGACCATCAAGTTCCTCCTCCTTTAATTTTATGTCCTTCACTCGACCTTCAAGGTCCTCCTCTTTTGATTTAATGTCCTTCACATGGTCTTCAAGTTCTCTCTCTTTTGATTCAAGTTCCTTTACTATGCCTTCAATTTGCTCTATAGACTCAAGCACCTTCATCCCTCGGTTGAAATGGTTCTGTTTTGATTCCAGTTTCTTTACCAACTCCTTCAGGGGTAATTCAAACTCTTTCTTTTTGGATTCAAACTCCTTCACCCGCCCTACAAGTATGTTTTCTTTTGACTCTAACTCATACACTCGTCTTTCAAAGTGCTTCTTTTTAGATTCCATCTCCTTCACCCGGCCTTCAAAATCTCTTTCTTTTGATTCATGCTCCTTGAATCGGATTTCAAAATGCTTCTCATTTGACTCAAGCTCCTCCAATCGGCTTTCCAAATGCCTTTGTTTCGATACCAACTCTTTCATTTGACATTCAAACTCCCTTTCTTTACCCTCTAACTTCTTCCTTTCGGACTCTAATTCTTCTGCTTGCCCGCCAATTAATCTGTTCATTGCATCGAGTTCCTTCTCTTTGGCCTTAAGTTCCAAAGTACATTCGTCAATTTTTTGGGAAAGAGCCTTGAATTCATCTTCCTTCCTCCCACATTCCTTATCAATTTTATCAATGACTTGACGAAGTTCTATTTCTTTTGAAATGCTACCCTTCACTTGATTAAGTTCAATCTCTTTCGCTTTGAGCTCTTGCATGCGCTCTCCAATCAAATCCTCCATCAAATAGAGCTGTCCTTCCTTCACTACAAAATCCATTATACATTCTTCAATTTTCCCCTGCATTTTGTTGTGAGCTTCTTTCATTCTTCTAACAAAACTAACTTTCTTTTTCTTACTTTCAAGCTCTTTACAGCACTCCTCAATCTCTCTCTTTATGAACTGCAATCTCTTCTCTTCTACTCTCGTCTTCCTTCTGCCTTCCGCAAATAATTTTTCTAACAATGCAAGGTCTCTCTTCAGCGACGAAAATGAATTATCACCTGGCTTGCACGGCCTTATAATTTTATCCGACAAATGAATATCATCTTCGTCTTTATCTTTGTCGTGATCATCATATGTTGACACCTTTGATTTCTTAGCTTTAATATGCAAGGAATCGCTATTATCAAATTTCCTTTTAACAGACACATGACGTTTATTACTACATGTTCCCAAACTCGCAATCGGGGAAATCCTAGTTAGCAAAAGAAAATCATCACCATCTTCCGATTCAAAGTCATCACAGAAAACAGGTTCCCTCACATCAGAAGCCTCAAAATCCATCGTTCAATTATAAAATCCTGGAAAAAAAAAACCGAAATGATAAAATAAATAAATAAATATACAACAAACATGATTTGAAAAATTTCTAGGTCAAACTGAATGATCAAGTAATAGATTATTACAGTTCCAGAAGCAAACTTAAACTATAAACACTAAGAACAATGACACAATAAACAAGGCTAAACGTTTCAACATATAAAAATCTACACAGATAACAGCTCCAACATTGCATGATTTTGATTTTTTTTTTTTTGACAAAGCATAAATGTGATAGATAAATATATAAAACGCATGAAAAGTAAAGAGAATGAAGAAACAGAGCAAAGTTTAGATGCTTACGAGAACAGAACAAAGGAAGATGAAGGTGAAGAGAGAAGAAGTTTCTAGAATTTCATTAGTAGCGTTTGGAGAGTGAAGTGAGAATAAAGACAAAAAGAAAATGAAGAAATGAGAAAGAAGGAAGAAGAGAGGGGGAAATGTTGAGAGTTTGTTACTACTTTCAGTTGGAGTGAAGCGTGGCTGTGTTTGTGAGTGGGGTCCACAAAACAGACTCCAAAATGGGAAATAGCTTCCTCACGAAGTTGATGTGAGGTTTTATTATAATTTTCCAAAGAATATTTACTTTATAGCCTCTTTTTAACTTTCACTATCTTATTGATTCAAACCTATACAAGTCTACCTTATGAAGATTGCTGGGTGCAGTTACCGTGCATAGATAAAAATCTATGTACCATACATAGATTATTATGGACTCTTGGATTATTGGATCAAATTCTAGACATCAATTGTTATTACTCAATACTCACCACTCAATACTCAATACTCAATACTCAGTACTCAATACTGGATTAAAAACATGATCCAATGGCTTATGTAGGGTTATGCATGGTGCATAAGTAAAATCCTTATGCATATTAGTCAGCTTAAATTACTAGTCCCAACATCCAATACCAAAATTTCAAAAAAAAAAAACTATATTTTAAAGATACTTAAGAGTAACCCCAACGCAGGGTTCTTTCTTCGGTTTGCCAGCTGGAGATGGGAGCTTTTAAAATTTGAACTGCTGGAGTTTTTCAGGCTGGGCAACGTGTGAATGCAATGCCATCGTTGCATTGATTAAAATAATATTAAAAGTACTAGCCGTTCAAACAACAACGTCTCTTTTCCTTTTTTTTGTTTACATAATTGATTTGCAACGACTCTTTTCTTGTTTTTTTCTTTTTTTTTTACTTAATTGATTTGTCTATAAATATGTCAAGTTAAAAACGTTCACTCACAATTTTATCCCATTAGCTTTCAATTGATCATATATTTTATCTAAAATTTCATCTTCTTACTTCAAATTATTAATGTTAAGGTCAAATGGACCCTAATCAATATAATTTTCAACAATCTATGTTACATTTCATGCAAAATTATCAAAATCCTAACCCTCAAAATTCTCAATTTCCCTCACCGCCAACAAATTCTACCGCAATTTTTCCGTCACCAAACAACCCAAATATGTATTTTATACCTCAAGTAAATACTCATGGAGTGAATTTTTCTCGTCATGAACCCGAAACACCGGTTGGGTTTATGTCCGAATGCCAAGTTCCACAATTTTCAACCCAAGTTGGTATTGAAAATACTACCGTTGAAAAAGAACAAAGGCATTCCGTTAAAAAAAACTCGAGAGGTATTCACGAGGGAAGAGGATATACTTCTTATGCAATCATGGCTCAATGTTTCAAAGGATCCTATTGTGGGAGTTGATCAAAAAGTCGAAGGTTTTTGGTTAAGAATCACCGATAACTATAATCAATATCGTGGGCAGTTGCGAGAAAAGCTACAAGGCCAATTAAAATGCCGATGGCATCGAATAAATGGCCTTGTTCAAAAATTTATTGGATGTTACAAACAAGCTGTTAATGGTAAAAAAAGTGGTCAATCAGAAAAATATATTTTGGCTAATGCACATGCTTTTTTTCTTCAAGATGAAGGAATAGCATTTAATCTTGAGTATGCGTGGCGATTGTTAAAAGATGAACCTAAATGGATGGGAGCATTAACTGAAAATTCTTCAAAAAGAACAAAGAATTCTGCTAGTGGGGCACACTCATCAAGTTATAAATATAACTCATCGTCACCAATGGAGCGTCCAATGGGGCAACAAGCGGAAAAAAGTAAGAGTAAGGCAAAGGAAAAGGCGAATGCATTTGAATCCCATTCTAATGTTGTGCAAGATACATGAAATAAAAGACTGGTAGTAATGGAAAGACTAGCTCAGTGTAAGGAGGACGAGATGGAGTTTAAGGCAACGCAATTACTCTCGAAAGACACTTCTACGATGAATGATAGTCAACGAGATATTCATGAAAAATATTGTAATAAGTTGAGAGCAAAATATGGACTTTAGTCATGATAAAAAGTTGTAGTACTTGTTATGTATCAACACTGATGTAAAATGGTCATTAGTACCACTATAATTTATAATATATATTATGTTGTTATTCAAACTAGCCGTTATTCAAACTAGTCGTTATTCAAACTAGCCGTTATTCAATATCACTATATAAATGACCACTCTTCTCATTATTTTCTCATTCTTCTTTCATTCTTCACTCATTCTTCTCTCATTCTTCACTCACTTTAATGGATTCAGACAGTTCAGATGAGCTCTTTTGGAACTTGATTTAAGAAGAATTTATGGACAACGCTGATGAAGAAATACTAAAGTCAATGCTCGAGAAGGAACATCAATCTGTAAGTTCCTCTAGGCCAAAGAAAAGAACAGTGATTGATCTAAGTCGTGAAGAAGGGCACAATCGTTTATCCAATGACTACTTCTCAGAAAATCCAGTATACACAGATATTCAATTCCGAAAAAGGTTCAGAATGCATAGGCATGTGTTTCTTCGAATTGTAGCCGCCCTTGGAGCTCATGATGAATATTTCCAAATGAGGATCGATGCAACTGGTAAAATGGGTCTTTCACCATTGCAGAAATGCACATCTACTATTCGTATGCTGGCATATGGGTCTCCCGCTGACAGTGTAGACGAATATGTTCGAATCGGTGAAAGCACTTCAGTTGAGTGCTTAGAAAGATTCGTTCGGGGTGTAAATGTTGTATTTGGGGCAGAGTATTTGAGAAAGCCTAACAACACAGATGTTGAACATCTTTTACAAATGGGAGAGTCACGTGGCTTTCCAGGTATGTTGGGTTCCATTGATTGTATGCACTGGGAATGGAAAAATTGTCCTGTTGCATGAGAGGGACAATTTTGTCGAGGTTATCATGGTAAGCCCACAATCATGCTTGATGTAGTGGCATCACAAGACTTATGGATTTGGCATGCATTTTTTGGTATTGCAGGTTCAAACAATGACATTAATGTGCTAAACCAATCCAATGTGTTTAACGATATTTTGGAAGGACATGCTCCTACTATGAACTATACAATCAATGGAACATCATATAATATGGGGTATTATTTAGCGGATGGTATATATCCTGAGTGGGCTACATTTGTCAAGACCATTTCAATGCCGCAGGGAGAAAAGAGGAAACTATTTGCTCAACATCATGAATCAGCTAGAAAGGATGTGGAACGGGCATTTGGAGTGCTCCAATCTCGATTTGCAATTATACGTGGCCCAGCGCGTGCCTGACATATGGAAACCCTCAAGCATACCATATATGCTTGCATCATATTGCACAACATGATTGTTGAAGATGAACGACACACATATGGAGGTGATTTTGATTACTCTTATGATAATGTAGATGACACATACTCAACAACTGAAACAATTAACGGTCCTCATCCGAATCTTGCAACAAGACTACAAAGAAGAGCAAGTCTTCGTGAAAAACAAGTTCATCGCCAACTTCAAGGAGATCTAGTCGAGCATATTTGGGAACGTTTTGGACATGAGAATGAAGAAAATTAAATTTGAGTAATTCTATTATGTTATTTATGTTTATTGTTTTTAATTATATGTCATGTATTTGAGATTAATTTTAATTATCATTTTTAATTTTATGTTTAATTTTAATTTTATTTATTTTATATTAATTTAAATTTATATAATTTAAATTATTATTTTAAATTAAATAAAATTTAATATGAATAAAATATTAATATATAAAGTAAAGATGTGAGACCTAATATGGGTTCTTTAGAGTTGTACCATTGGAGTGAAAATTGAGTAAGTTGCTTCAAGATTGTGTGGCTTAATCGGTCCCACAAAGAACTCAAAAATGGGTTACACCATTGGAGGTGCTCTAAAGCAATGAGATTTAGTAAATTTTATTTAATAAAAAGATAGAGTATTATTATTATTTTTTTATTACAAGGAGGGCCTAAGCCCAAGAAAAGAAACTACACACACACAAGCCTAGGGTACAAGAACCCTTTTAAATCTTTCTCAAAATTCTCAGCAAGCCAAAGAGGCAACTCATGGAACATCTTGAAACCACACCCAAGGTCCTTCCCATGCATAGCTAAAAGATGAGCACAACCATTCACCTCACGGTAAGCATGACGAACCTCTACCTTTTCCAGTAAAAGCATCTCTTTATGAATGAGCCTCACCAAACTACACTTAACCACATGTTCATGCCTGGAGTTATTACAAATATCAACAGCTTCTTTCGAATCCGATTCCACCACCACCTTTGAAAAACCGAGGCTTCTAAATTTCCGATATTTTCTCATAATTAATGGAACCAATAATTTTAGTCAAGGGTACAACGGTAAAAGCACGTATATATAAAGCATTAGATCTTATGTTGGGGGTTTGTTGCAAAACATACACAAGAAGAAGATGAAAATGGTATAATGAAAATTGCAAAAAATAAATTTCAAAGTGTGTGTTTACACTAAGTTTTACATTCGATTCGCCCCCACTAATTTAGGCAATTGGATGTAAATGGGTTAATCGACAAATCCCCTTCAGGATACTTTGGAAACTTTAACATGAAGCGCACATTCACATTAAACATATCGATCAACGATATTTTACAGAATAAAGTTCTCTCATTTATTCTCGTGCACTAGAAAAGTAAAAGAATGATTTTGATATGATTTTTGGCACTAGAAAAATGTTATTTTTGTATATTTTTTATGCCTACAAATTATCTCTATTTATAGAGAAATCCATGCCACTTGGTGAAGAGAAATAACCCTTTGAAAGATTATGCTCATGAATGGTTACATTGCTTCAATTGTAAAGCATTACACATTTTCTAAAAGGTCTTTTTTAACCATTTCAACTTTCCAAATATATTTTGGAAATTTCTCTCACAATCCCCACAATTTTTAAAATATATCCAAATCTATTATTCAGGAAATTGCATGGTTTCGGATAAAGGTATCTTACGATTTGAACCATTACTTAGTAATTAAGCTAATTTTTCACTCATTCCCGAATAGATTGGTAGACAAGCTTTGAACACATTATTCATTAGAACAAACATGCATAAATCATACATGAAATTCCGATATCATTGATCGAATTATCAATATGACACATTAGATAAGGTCTTGTGTCTCATATCCTTTTCATGAGAATTTAAGAGTCAAGCCCTTAAACTCTATGAAGCGGCACCACTTCATTCTCATATAGGTATATGATCGCGACTTTATGAGTCTATCGGGATACAATTGCAAGTGCACAGTCTAATTGCGTAGTTTTAAAAGATATCGAACCCACAAGGACTAAGGGTCAATTCTAGTACGATCTATGTTACCAAGTTTAGCTAAAGCTAATGATTGCTTTGGTTTTAGAGGGAAATAGGAATTAAATATATTTTGAATCAAATAATCAGATATTTAGACACCGGTATGCAATAGTTGGACTTCGGGATTCAATAAGTCATTGGTATTATTTTAAGTATAAAAACACTTTTCAGTAGAAGTTATCAAGTTAAAAACCTTTATCTCACACTTTCGTGTTTATTGACTCAGATCATATGATCAAGTCTAGATGCTTGCTCTCGTTGTCTCATTTAAAATTGAACATATTTTTTCAAAAACAATAAAGTCTAATTAACTCTAAAGCGCTCTCGCTGTATTTAGATTTAATGTTTGATTACTACTATCTGGTAAAAACCTCAAACTCTCGTTGTGTTAATTTTAAACCTTAGTTTGTAATTTACTCGCGTAAAAAAACAATTTATTATTAATTTTAGAAATCAAGACCAGAAAAAAGTTTAATTAAAATTTATGCCAAATCGTTATTGAACCCTTCGGTTCTGTGACCTTACATACCGGTATTAGGAATTTAGCTAGACATATTTTTGATTACGAACATACAGAAAACAGTATAGAGACATGGATTTAAGCATGACAATTGAATAAATAAATAATAAAGCATTTAAATAGAAAGCTGGAATTTAATGAATAAAACTGGAATTATCTTCAAGTGCCAAATAAACTTCAGCAAGCGTACAGATCTTATTCGATTACAATTTGAATTCCGGAAATAAAAAGTGCCTAAATCTAAAGTTGCAATAGATTCCCGATGACGGAAACTATTGATTTTGGAAGTAATTAAATGCTTATAACTAAGAACAGAAAACTAAAAAGGAACTTGTAGAGAAAAGACATACGTGGGACATGAACTAAGTAGAATTGTCAAAACCACTATACAATCTCATAGTACTTGTTTTAATGTCTTTGTTAAAAAATATTTCACATGAATGTAGTTTTTATTTTGTGCTACTATTTGATGCATGTAACTTAATTGTGATTGCTATTTTTTTATTATTATATGTGTGTATGTTTACCTTTAAATTATTTTGGTGGTTTCATACTTTGCCTCATATATTGAAAGAGTAATCAAAAATGGAAAAGAATAATAAAGATAAAAGTTATGTATGTATGTTGAGCGAGCTTCAATGTGGTAACTGTCAGTTCTTATATATCTTCCTTCCACGACCTATTTTCCCTATGATATAGGAAGCATAACTTCCTTCGTCGAGAACTGGTCACCGGAAAATATAGGGGGAACTGGGCTGTTGCTTCTGTCGTGGGCTAGTTCTGGTTTAATAAAATAATGCATGTGCCGGTCGTAACAATGTGTGTGCCGAGGGGCACACCTGGCTTCTGTGCCGGAAGGGGTGGAGGGTTATGCCGGGTGGCACAGTCTTTTGTCTTGTAAATTATGCAGATACTTTTGCTTCTTTAGCAGAAATGTAATCTTTAGCCATTTTTCTTCCTATTTCTTCCTCTTATCTCATGCAAGCCTAGATGAATGTGATTACCTGAAACACAATGAAAATACCAATGTGAAGCAATAAAATGGATGAAAAAGGTAAATTAATTCATGTAAATTAAGTCTAATACGTGATGTATTTTTGTGTTATCAGTAGACTATATCAAAAATGCACCCATAATTATGCATTCCAACAAACAAATGTTATATGTCTATAAAGAGGAAAACATCATCCTACCATATTTATTGTTATGGTCAAAGTACTTTTATCTCTTGGGATGTATCTATTGTCAAATACTTCAATCACTCTAATAGTATACTTTCATCATTGAACTCATGACTTAATGTTAATCAAGTGTGAGTTGAGTTTTCACTATTGATGATTAATTAGATATGAGCTTGTTCCACATCCCTAATGATGTCTTCATTGTATTCAATTATATCCAAAGACATCATATCTTTGTCATTCCCTTTGTCAAAGAATTATAAGATTTTCCAATCTTTAATAAACTTCAAATATCTAATCTCTCAATTAGTCATATGAGAATTTGATTATTTTATGTACTCTTGATAGTTTTTATCAACTATCATCAACACATGACACTTTTGTCATATTAGTACATTTAACATATGCGAAATATATTCTATATTCTTTATAATTTCGACAAACGATCATCATGAAATTTTTGTCATTCATTTTATCATATACACAAATTTTATGTCATTCTTCATTTGCAAACCTTTTTAATTTTGAAGTTTTACTTTCACTTAAATATATTCAAAATATATTTAATGCATTTAATATTTAAAGCAATCGACAACCATGATCATAAAATTTGTCATGACTAACTTTTATTTTATGTAACTAATAATTTAACTAAATGTAAATCCAATACTTCATGATAAGCAATACTCATAACTTTTATGTTTATTATTCTTTTCCATTTTTTTATTACTCTCTCAATGTATGAGGCAAAGTATGAAACCACCAAAATAATTTAAAGGTCAACATACACACATATAATAATAAAACAATAGCGATCACAATTAAGTTACATGCATCAAATATTAGCACAAAATAAAAACTACATTCATGCGAATTATTTTTTAACAAAGACATTAAAACAAGTACTATGAGATTGTATAGTGGTTTTGACACTTCTACTGGGTTCATGTCCCACATATGTCTTTTCAAATTTTCTATTCCCCAAAACAATTTTAAACTATAAATATATAAATTTAAAAAATTGTTTTTCCTATACGAATCGTACCCAAACATTTGCTCAGATGTGGACATTTACATATTTTAGAAAACTCCATTCGAAAATATTCATAATTTTAAACGATAAGTCCATATGATCATGACAATGCAACCAATTGAATAGAAACCAATCACTTAACAATAATCGATACTCACGAATATGCAGTCAATTTCATAACCATATTATATAATCATACCATAAAATTGCGTACCTTTCATCGTCATCATAAATAAACAAGAGTAATTGTTCATTTATCCAACAAAGTTGCAATCGTTAATTAAAGACAAATTAATCATAAATAGAAACTGATAAACCTCAACGATTACAAACACTGTATGAAATCCCGGAACAAAAGAATTATAAAATAAATAAATAAACAACAAACTTCATTCAAAAGATTTCTAGGGCAAACTGAATGATCAAGTAATAGATTATTAAACTTCCAAAAGCAGAGTTAAACTATAAACACTAACAACAATGACACAATCAACAAGGGTAGAAGTTTCAACATATATAAATCTACACATTTAACTGATCTAATATTTACATGATGTTGATTTTTTCTTGACCAAGTATATATGTGATAGATAAATATATAAAACACATGAAGAAGAAAGAGAGTAGAGTTGAAATGTTTACAATAATAATGAAGAAATAGTGAAAAATGGAAGATAAAGGTGAAGAGAGAAGAAGTTTCTAGAATTTGATTTGAATTTGGAGAGTGAAATGAGAATAAAGACAAAAAGAAAATGAAGAAATAAGAAAAAAGGAAGAAGAGAGGGGGAAATGTTGAGAGTTTGTTACTACTTTCAGTCGGAGTGAAGCGTGGCTGTTTTTGTGAGTGGGGTCTAACAGGCTCTATTTCAAATAACTCGCTGACGAAGTTGAACTGAGAGATTATCCATTTCCATTTTTTAAGATGGTATTAATTATGTTTTTTTTCAATTTTAATTAATTTAATATCTTTAAATTTTGTAAAGATGATAATAATTATTCTTGTGTGGAAGAGAAATTTTGGTGAGGTTCTGATTTGACATGGTTCGCCGTAGAAGTTCTTTGGGGCGTGCATCAACAAGAATTTTCGGTGCCCGAAAAAATAAAGTGTATTTACAAGGTTATCACTCCAATGTCAAGTAGGTGAGCAAAATGTAATTGATAATAATGAATGACTTTGTATATATGATGGTGTGTAACTAAATTTATATATGGTCGACGGTTGAAACCGCTCTTTGTAAGCGCGGCGTGGAGTGTGGGAGATTGTTAGATTGAATTTGACGCTCACGCTAAGTGAGTGCCTAGACTCTACTGTATGGCCTCGTTGTGAGAGTTTACTTGTTTGCCAGTCTTAAATGAGAGTTATTATGGATTGGGCCTTTCGTACTGTGTTAATCTTGTTGGGATGTTTGGGCAGCCCTAAACAGTTGCTCTCAGTCCTAACTACATGACATGAAGTTAGGATTGTAACATAAGCGTTAGGAACAACCTCTATAATTCCTTTTTTCGCAGTTCCAAAGCCTCTGGGCAATCCCCTAGTCGTGAAAGAGATCAGTAGCATGCTAAGTGAGACTAAATATCCTTGAAAATAGGCGCATTAAATGTGTGTCTTGTAACCGAAACATTTCACTTAAAAAATTCTCCATGTGGTCCTAGGCTTCTAGGGTAGGAGATCGAGACACCACTATAACACTTAAGTGCACTCAAGTTCTGTTATGGAAAAAAAGTTAATTTTGAGTTGTTGATCGCGTCTCTGGTGTTATATTGATCCCTTTTCGTAGATCTATGCTTCCTTACTGCCTATAAAATTGGTAAATTGACATGGTTTTCTATTTTCACTCTCTCACACCAAAGTTTCATACCTCTAGTCCTTTTTGTAACTTCTACTAAGTGATCTTCTTATTTCTTTCAATCTCCATCTTCGTTTGTGTAACATTTATGGGTCTTTCGTGGTCTTCTTCTTGTTTCTCTACTCAAATTTTGCAAATTTCTTAAGGAAACATTCTCTTTCCATATCCTTTCAGTTGTTTCCATTTATTTATAGTCAGGGCTAACGTAGGAAATCGATCATTCTCTTTGTAAACTTCTCGAGTGGTGATTGTTGGGTTTCGAGTGGTGATTGATGAGTGATACTTGGATTCTGGCTGTTCAACATATATGACGGGTAGAAAGGATTGGTTTGTCAAAATCAATAAAGCCACAAAGAATAAAGTGAAAATCGTGGTTGATACCACTTTAGCGGTCAACGGGGTCGGGATGTTTTGATCATGAGAAAGGATGGTGGTCATTCCTTGATCAAAGATGTATTGTACATTCCTGGAATTAAATGTAATCTCTCGAGTAATGATCAATTGCTTGAGAAGGATTACACGATTCGCATGGAAAACAAGATTAAAAAAATGATTCGATTAGCATAATTATGAGGGAATCTATTGTGCTAATATGTCAATCGATTGTGCTTGAGAAGGAATATATTTCAATAGATTTTTTCCTCTGATGTCATCCCATTGCACCACTAGATCTATTGCTTGGAATTCTCTGGGTCGAGTGCGTTGGTGGTACCGAGTTTATGAAGCTTATTTTATAATGGCTAGCGAAGATAATGAATGCTCTATTTTCTTCCATGAAGTCAATTTCTTCCCTAATGGCAAAATTTTTGTCTTCCCTTGGTAGGGGATGTTTTGTCCTCCAACTCAACTCTTCAACCTCAACTAAAATGATGACTTCAGTTTCAAAAGTAAGATGGAAAGGAGTTTTATCAATCGTTGAATGAGGGTTGTCATGTGTTTCCATTAGGGGTGGCAAAACGGGCCCGGCCCGCGGGGAAAGCCCGTTTTACCCGCACTTTTTCGCGGGACGGGGCAAGGTTTTAGGCCCGCTCTCTTTAATGTGCCCGCCCCGCCCCGCCCCGTTTTTTGTGCGCTTTTGCGGGCATTTGTTTTTTTTATAGAATTTTACTATTTTTAGGCCTAAAAAGCCTAATGCCTGCGGGCTTTCCACGCCCCGCCCTCACTGTTTTGCGGGGTGGGGCAAGGTTTTAGACCCGCACTCTTAAAAAAGCCCGCCCCGCCCCGTTTTTTTTGCGGGGCGGGCCTAAACGGGGCGGGCATGCCCGTTTGCCACCCCTAGTTTCCATAGAAACATGGTAGTTTATTCGCTCAAATCCCCTTGGCAGTTACAAGCCTTTGCTTCTATCCTCTTAAAAACACTCGGTTAACAGTTTCAACTTGTTCTTTGTTTGGGGACGCTATACTGAGGCGAAGTGTTGCTTAACTTTCAATTCTTCTAACAAGCTCTTTAACTTCCGATGTGTGAATTGTGTTCCATTATATGTCATAATGGTCTGGGGGACTCCAAATTTGGCCTGAATATTCCGTTTAAAAAAATATAATATGTTAGTTGACGTAACATTCGCCAAGGCATCTGCTTCGACCCAATTTGTAAAATAGTCACAACAACTATCAAATGTTTAAGTTGACCCGGAGTTGGAGAAAATGGGTCGAGGATATCCAAAACCCCACTAAGAAAAAATCCAGGGAGCTATCAACATGTGCAACTTTGTTGATGAGACACTATAAATATCCCCGTGTTGGTGGCATTGATCACATTTTTCGCCTATTCCTTGGCGTCTTAGACCATGGACGACCAATAATACCATTCTCTAAAAAACCTTTATGGCTAATGCTCAGACACATAAATATTGTCCCGCTATCCCCTCATGTACTTTCAGGAGAGCTTATGCAGCAGTTTCCGTTTCCAAGCATTTCAATAGATATGTAGATAAACCCCTTTCCCTGTTTACCAAAGTAACCTCAACCTAAAGTCTGCCTCCATTTCTCAAAATTACGCTAACAACTGACACTTTGGCTTTTAAATGACCCATCAGTGAATACTACCCACGTATGAGCTATTTCAGATAGGTTGGGAGTCAATTCGCCTAAGAAGTCAGTTAACGGATGGGCTTTTGACGCTTTCCTTGCTTCGAAAGACGCCTTAAACTCATACAAATCAATGGGCCATTTCGTCAGCCGACCAGCCAATTATGGTCGATGGAATACCTATTTCAAAGGAAAGTCAAATTAAACTACTATGAGATGCTTCTTTTTTTTAATCTTTTGATAGTGTGTTTCCGACCCAACTAGAGTCTTTGAAATAAAGTATGTTGGATTCTAGTTGAAATCAAGCTCCCTGATTAGGACAACACTACCTGCTTCCTCGCACACGGCCAGATACACATAGGAATATCCAGGGTATGGACGAGTAAACACCGGAGGTGTAGCTAACACCATTTTTAACGAAACAAATGCTCTTTTGCATTCTGACGTCCATTCAAACTATGATTCCTTCCTCAACAATTTATAGAACGGTAACATATGCTGGGCAGACTTGAGACAAATTTGTTTAGTGCAGTGAGCATTTCGTTCAACTTTACGACTTCCTTCTTCTGTCTTTTTTACATTAGTTTTTACATATTAATAATAATAAAATTTCTTAGTTAAGTTATATCTCTCGGATTCTATTTGTCTCTTTTGTCGTTATTCGGAACGGCGCCTCATTCCGTCAACTTGGTATGCACGTTATTTGCCATTTTAGAGTCTGTTTTGGTGGACCCCACTCACACCACTGCTGCATTGTAACATTAGTCCTTCTCTTTTCATTTCTTCAATTTCATATTCTCACAAACACTCTCCAAATACAATTCAATTTCCAGAACCTTCTTTTTCTCTCTTCACCTTCATCTTCCATTTACACTATACTGTAACAAGATATCATCAAAAAATTTGTAAGCATCTTCTTCACTGAAACTTGTAAGCATCTTTCATTTTTCATGATTTCTATGTATTTATCTGTTTTGCATTTTCATTTTCATGCTTTTCTCGAAAAATAAACACCATGTAATGTTAAATTTAAGCTAATAACTGTTTATATAATATATGTTGAAATGTCTACCTCTGTTTACTGTGCCATTGTTCTTCATGTAATTATTCAGTTGATTTTGATTATGAAACTGTAATGTATTACTTGATGATTCAGTTTGACCTAGAAACTTTTCAAAGGAGGCTTGTTGAGTTGTTGTTCATTCTTGTTTACAGGAATTTTTTCTTCTTGTTTCTATACTTGAATATGATGGACTCTGAGGTTTCTGATAAGCTCAAAATTTGTGATGGCGGTCATAATGATGGCAACTCACATGATAAATGGCTTGCATTATGTTCAGATATGAAGGAACCTCTTTTTACTGACAATTTTGAATTTGAAGATGATGATGATGTTGCTTTATTGCCAAGGCTTACTCCGAACTCCAGTTTGGGAACATGTAGTGGTAAACTTGAGGCTTCTGTTAAGAAGAGGCTGTTTGATAACAGTGATTCCTTGCATATTTCTGTTAAGAAATCAAAGGTGTCGTTGTGCGATGATCGCGATGAATACGGAGATGAAGATGGTGATCCGTCGTCGGATATAACTAAAAGGCTGGGAAAATCTATTGATAGATCATTTTCCTCGTTGAAGAAAGATCTTGAGTTTGTTGAAAAGTCATTTGAGGAATGTAAAAAGAAGAGGAGAGAAGAAGAGAAGAGATTGGAGTCTGTAAAGAGAGAGATTAAGGAGTGTAGCAGAGAGCTTGTAACTAAGAAGAAGCTAGATGGTTGCGTTAGAAGAATTAATGAAATTCATAACAAAATGATGGGGAAAATTGAAGGATTTGTTACGGATTTTGTAGGGAAGGAATCACAGCTGTGTTTGATAGAGGACTTGATTGGAGAGCGCAAGCAAGAGCTTAGGGTAAAAGAGATAGAACTTGGTCAAGTCATGAATAACATTTCGAAAGAGAGGGAATTTGATAGACGACTTGAAAGCCAAATGAAGGGGCTGTTGGATGATTTGTTGTTAAAACAGAAGCATTTCGAAAGGGGAACCATGGAACTTGAGTTAAAAGAGAAGAAACATGAAGGGCTTGTGATGAAGTGGGAATTAAAAGAGGGAGAATTGGAAGGCCAAATGAAGGAGCTGGAAACTAAAAAGAAGCATTTTGAAAGCCAAGTGGATGAACTCAAAGCAAAAGAAAGGCAGTGGAAAGGACAAGTTAAGGAATTTGAGTCTAAAGAAAAATTACTTGATGGCCGAGTGAAAGAGGTTGATTGGAAAGAGAGTGAATTTGAAGGGCGGGTGAAGGAGCTGGAATTAGAAAAGAAACATTTTGAAAGCCGACTGAAGGACCTTGAGTCAAAAGAGAAGCAGCATGAAAGTCGAGTGAAGGAGCATGATTCTAAAATGGATGAATTCGAGTGCCGAGTGAAGGAGCTGGAATTAGAGAAGAAGCAATCCGAGTGCCGACTGAAGGAGCTCGAATCAAAAGAAAATCAATTCAAAGAACAAATGAAGGTGTTGAAGTTAAAAGAGGAGGAGTTCAAAGGTGAAGTAAAGGTGTTGGAATTAAAGGAGGGGGAATTTAAAGGTCGAGTTAAGGAGCTGGAATCAGGGAAGAAGCATTTTGAGTGCCGACTGAAGGAGCTTGAATCAAAAGAAAAGCTACTCAAAGAGCAAATGAAAGAATTTCAGTCAAAAGTGGAGGAGTTTAAAGGTCAAGTAAAGGTGTTTGAATCAAAAGAGGAGGAATTTGAAGGTCGAGTTAAGGAGCTCAATTCAAAAGAGAAGCAATTCAAAAGCAAAACTGAGGATTTCAAATCAAAAGAGAAGCAATTTGAAGAACGATGGAACGATCTCGAGTCAAAAGAGAAGCTGTTTGAAGAACAGGTCATCAAGAATCCTGAATCAAAGCTGAATAAACATGACGAAAAAGAATCAGGTAAATATTCTTATTCATCTAGTTCATTTAGATGATTTCATTTAATAATGTTGATAGTTTCAATAACCTGATCTACATGTATGCTATCTAAATATGCAGCTACATCTTACATGGATGATGAATCAAGCCCTCCCATTGATAAGACAAGTTTGCAGTTGGTCTCCTGTGAGCAAACTGACATTCAAGCTATTCTGCGAGAATCATCGGATCCAGCAAAATTGGTTTTGGATATAGTACTGAACCCCATTCTTTCAATTTGTGATAAGAAAGGAGACAGTGAGGTGATTATTGATGATAGATCCATCTATCTGCTAGAACAGCTGATGAAAATCTCACCAAATATTAAACCTTATGTAAGAGAAGAAGCAATGAAGCTAGCACTTGATTTGAAAGCAAACATGAAAGAAAATACAGAGAATTCTTTGGTGGTTCTCGGTTTTCTACTGATTTTGTCAATTTATGGATTGGTTACTTTTTTCGATGAAGACGAAGTTTTGGAGTATGTTAATTTTATATATATCCTAGTTTGAGACTGTTGAATCTTAGAACCTTCCTAATATGGTTTGCAAGTATTTCACACCTGCTTTCGAGATTTGGTGTCTGATCGTATTTTGAATTATTTAGTCCAATCTGCATAGGTTTTTTTGTTAACCATAATTTATTTGATGTCTGTTTTGATAAATTTTGATGAAGTGAAATTTTCTTGCAAATTGCAGATTTTGCTGAGAAACTTAACAGGAGGAAGCAATTTAATTCTGGTGTGCATGCTACTTAGCTTAGAAGAATCAATTAGTATTGTGCTAAAAAACTTAATGTAAGGAAATGTGGTAATGGAAACATGCTAACATAAACAGTACTTTTGTTGGGTACATATTTTGACTGGACTATGTTTCTAGCTCTTTCAATTATCTAAATGTAAAGAATGAAAAACCATGATAAATTTAATAGGATTATCTCTATTTCTTAGACTCTTCTTATCTTCTATTTTAAATGTAACTTGAGTATTGATTTTTCATTTTTCAAAAAAATGAAGAATTCTATATTGAAGTTTTGATTGTGTTAAGATATATAGAGTATATGATTGGTAATGAGTTTGGAACCTGCTTGCACATTGCAGATTTTGCTGAGAAACTTAACAGGAGGAAGCAATCTGATTCTGCAGGACATGTTACTTGGCTTACAAGAATCCACTAGTTTTGTGGTTGGAAAAAATCAATGTAAAGAAACGTGATAATGAAAACATGCTAACATATACACCATTTTTTGTTAGGGTACATATGTTGACGGGACTCTGTTTCTTACTCTTTCAAATATCTAAATGTAAGGAATGAAAATCCATGAAATTTAATAGGATGATCTCTATGAAGAATTTTATATTAGTAAAGTTTTGATTGTTATTAGGTATATGATTGGTAATGAGTTTGAAACATCATTTTCACATCCCAATCAAATGAATGCACAATGTGAAAATTTTCAAGCCACAATTTATAGCTTCATGAAATATGTACTTCTCAACTTTTTAAATTCAGTTCTAAATACTCACTTAAATTTGTAGTTCTATGTTGTTACAGCATTTTTTATAAGTGATGTTTTTTTCTTCAATGGTCTAAAACAAAGATCTAGAGGTTTCCTGATTTCATGTTATTATGGCATTTTTTATAAGTGATATTTTTTATTATTTTTTCTTAATAATTTCTCATTTATCACTATTTTTCTACAGAATACAATATCTAACTTAATTAAAATTTTTAATGATGACTTTATTATTATATAAAAAAACAAAAATATTTTGGAGGATCAGGAAGTGTGAAAGTTATAGAACTTTTTAAAACTCTATCATCAAAATATTTTTTTTTTAGAAAACTCAATTCAATTCCAGATATAGAAGATCACAAACCAATCTCATCTAAATTCTCCACAATATACAACCTCACTGCGATAATTTGAAAAGGTAACCCAAAATCATCATAATTAGAGTGAACGTGTTCTCAAATTCAACTCAAATATATGCTAAAAAAATCGAATAAAAGAAACAGAGTTTCATTACAAGGATAGATTTACAGCTTTACAAATAGTGATATAATTAAGCTTTTATATTTAGCATGAATAGCATCTATCCCTCCCAACAAACTATTACTACATTCTTGCATTAAGTTGTTCCAGTAGAAAACTAATTGCCTTTATATCCTTTTAGCTCAAGAATGCGATATTTAATCTCCTTGTTAAACAGAACCTTAGGTTCTAGGCCGTGATCTGAAATGCACTGTAGAACAGTTTCCAGACAAGCAATTTCTCGATCTCTCGCCTTATCCTGAATTCAAGTTCATAGTTGTTTATTTAAAGTTATCATGCAGGGTATGTGTGAAAATGGAGTGTTTCATAAAATATAATTTAAATCAGAAAAATAAAAGAACCTTGATTTCTTTGGAGTCGCTGTTGTTGCAACTGGTCTCACATATCTGCTTGGCATTCTGGACGTGTTCTTGCAAGAGATCAATTAGTTGATTCTTGTCAGTCAAGTTATATTCACAACTGAATCTAACCGCTCCAACAAATTGTTTCTTCTTGATAAGTTTCTCAACAAAATCTGCAGAGTGGAAGAAATTTCAGATACATAAAAAGAGAGATATTTAGGTCTATTTAATTTTCCCATCATTAAAACCATGTCAACTTTTTCTTTATAAATGACATATCCGTTGAAGAAACAAAATGACATATCAGTCCAACTAATTTAGTATCTTTACATATATCCTACATAGTTTTTACTTCTAATCAAATTCAACTTAGAGAATTTAATCAAAAGTTGTCTTAATTTTTAAAAGGACTCATTTCACCCATTTCCTTTAACTGATTCTGTTTTTCTCCTCCATTTGAATAATGCCATTTTAGCAAAACAAAAACAACTTCTCATTGAAATTCCAAATGCCTTTCTCTAAATTGTTAGTATTTTTTCTCACATGTCAATAAAAATATATAGGTGATTTGGTTTCTACTAATTCTCATGATATGTAATATAAACGTAGTGATTCATAAAATCATAGGAGTGAAAAACATGGCAAATTTAGATTTCGTAGTTCATACAACAACCAAAAAAAACATGGGACTATCTATGAGCTCATTTGATTGCATATAGGAATGGCAGGGAAAGTAACAACAGATAAAAGCACATTTGATATGATAAGTAAAATATCAAAAGCATATCTAAATCAACATACCAGAAACTTTATTCACAAAGCCAAGGTTCCTAAACAGCTTCACAGCTATCTTGTAATGAGCAACAAATGCAAAATGCTCCAAAATTTCATCTTCAATAAAAGAAGTAACCAATCCATAATTTGACAAAAGGAGAAGAAAACCAAGAACCGTCAAATAATTTTCAGTAATTTCCTTCATGTTAGCTTTCAAATCAAGTGCTATCTTCAATGCTTCTTTTCGTACACTAGGTTTGATATATGGTGAGATTGTCATCAGTTGTTCTAGCAGATTGATGTGGCTATCATTAATAATCATCGCATGGTCTCCTTTCTTATCACAAAGTGGAATAGTGCGGTTCAGTATTATATCCAAAACAAGTTTTGCTGGATCTGATGATTCTAGCAGATTTACTAAAACACCACAGCAAAGTGATTCAACCCCATCAGTTTTCTCATTTGTGTCCAACTGCAATCCTCTTCCATCCATAGTAGCACTTAATTGATCCGATGTAGCTGCATATTTATATATTATATCCAGATATTTAGGCTCACTCATATTGATATAGGCATCAGTAAAAAACCAATATACTATGAAAAAATGTGAAACATCTCCTAGGTTGAAATGTATGGGTGACAGAGGAAAGCATTATACTAACAGTTACAATCAATGTCAATATAGAACCTTAACCGAATCACTGGAGATAGTGTCAGATTGATTAATAAACAAGACTAGAAATAGTTGCACTAATAGGACTATTAAGTGCCCCTCTATGTTTGTCAGAATATTGAACCCACACTATTGTAAGATACTTGAAAATTAAAACTAAAATTAATATACTAATCCTTCATTAGCAGTACCATCATAGTATGATTAAATATTAGTCTTGGATGAAAAAAGCAAGAGTTTTTTGCACTTTAATGATTTATAAAATGTACAAGGGTGAAAAATATAACCCAAATTAGTGGATGTGATTTGAAAACTGGAGAAGCTTTTCAACTGGACTAAGACATACAACATTAACATGATTAAAAATGTGGTTAATGAAATTCTTTCACTAAACTAGGTGAATAAGAACATATACCGGAATTTTTTTCCTCAACAGTATGTTTTGTTAATACTCCATTTAGTTTCTCTGACAACTCAGGCTCCTTTGGTTGACTATCTATTTTATTCAGCTTTGCCTTAACCTTTACTTTGAACTTATTTTCTTTTAATTCAAGTTCGTTCCACAATCTTTCATATTTCTTCTCTTTTGATTTGAAGTTTTTAACTAGGTTTTCAAACTGCTTCTTTTCTGATTTGAGCTCCTTAACTCGACCTTCGAGTTCCTCCTCCTTTAATTTAATGTCCTTCAGTTGGCCTTCAAGTTCCTCCTCTTTTGATTTAACGTCCTTCACTCGACCTTCAAGTTCCTCCTCTTTTGATTGAAACTCTTTCATTTTTCTGTCAAATTGATTTTCTTTTGATTCGAGCTTCATCGCTTGACTCATGAAACACTTCTTTTCCGATTCCAACTCCTTCACCCGGCCCTCAAGTTCCTCCTCTTTCGATTTATTGTCCTTCACTCGACCTTCGAGTTCCTCCTCTTTTAATTGAAACTCTTTCATTTTTCTGTCAAATTGATTTTCTTTTGATTCGAGCTCCATCGCTTGATTCATGAAACTCTTCTTTTCTGATTCCAACTCCTTCATTCGGCCTTCCAATTCATCCTCTTTTGATTCAAACTTCTTCACCCGGCCTTCAAATTCATCCTCTTGTGATTTAAACTCCTTCAACCGGGCATCAAACAGCCTCTCTTTAGACTCAACTTCCTTAACTCGTTCTTTCATTTGTTTCACTCTTGATTTTACCTCCTCCACTTGGATTTTGAAACGCTTCTTATGAGATTCAAGCTCCTTCACATGGCCGTCAAATTCTCTAACTTTTGATTCATGTTCCTTCATTCGGCCTTCATGCTGCCTCGCTTTCCAATCAAGCTCTGTCATTCGGCTTTCACAATGCTTCAGTTTAGACAGCATCTCCTTCAGGTTGCCTTCAAACTCCCTTTCTTTTGATTCAAATTCCTTCACTTGTGTTTCAAAGTGGTTCTTTTTAGATTCCATCTCCTTCACGCGGACTTCAAACTCTCTTTCTTTTGAGTCATGCTCCTTCACTCGGTCTTCAAGCTGCTTCTCATTTGACTTAAGCTCCTCTAATCGGCTTTCCAAATGCTTCTGTTTCGATATCAACTCTTTCATTTTACATTCAAATTCCTTTTCCTTTGACTCAAACTCCGTCACTCGGCCTACAAGTCGGTTATCTATCGACTCTAACACCTTAATTTGGCTTTCAAAGTGCTCCTTTTTAAATTCCAGCTCCTTCACTTGTCCTTTTAATTTCTCTTCTTTCGATTCAAACTCCTTCTTCCGGTCTTCATGTTGCATCTCTTTTGACTCTAGCTCCATTTCCCGTTCTTCTACTTGCTTCTGTTTTGATTCAAACTCCTTCGTATGTCCTTGAAGCTGCTTTTCTCTTGATTCCAAATCCTTAACTCGTCCTTCAATGTGCCTCTCCTGTGACTTAAGCTCCTCCAACCGTCCTTCATATTCCTTCTCTTTGGAATCAAGTTCCTTAATCTGACATTCAAATTGCTTCTTCATTGACTCAAATTCCTTCTTCATTGACTCAAAATCCTTCATTTGAGCACGATCATCCTTCATTATTGACATCACCTGTAGTAGCTTTTTCTTTTCAGACTCAAACTTTTCGGTTTGTCCACCAATTAATTTGTTAATTGCATCAAGGTCCTTCTCTTTTGCCTTAAGTTCCAAACTACATTCAGCAATTTTTTGGGAAAGAGCCTGGAGTTCCCCTTCCTTCCTTCCCCGATCCTTGTCAATTCTTCCAATGACTCGACGAAGTTCTATTACTTTAGAAATGTTACCCTTGACTTTATTGAGTTCTATCTCTTTCGTCTTGAGCTCTTCCGTGCGCTCTCCAATCAAGTCCTCTATCAAATAAAGCTGTCCTTCCTTCACTACAAATTCCTTGGTACATTCTTCAACTTTACCCTGCATTTTGCTGCAAGCTTCTTCAACTCTTCTAACACAACGAACTTTATCCTTCTTATTTTCAAGCTCTTTGCAGCATTCCTCAATCTCTCTCTTTATAGACTCTAATTTCTTCTCTTCCTCCCGCATCTTCCTTTTACCTTCCTCAAATATTTTTTCTAACATTACAAGATCGTTCCTCAGCAAAGAAAACGACTTATCAGTCGATTTTACCGGCCTCACAATTTCATCCGACAAATGAATATCATCTTCATCTTTATCGTGATCATCATATGTTGACACCTTAGATTTCTTAACTTTAATATGCAAGGGTTTGCTATTGTCAAATAGCCTTTTACCAGACGCATCTCGTTTACTACTACATTTTCCCAAACTCGCAATCTGCAGAATCCTTGTTGACAAAAGAACATCATCATCATCTTCAGATTCAAAGTCATCACCAAAAACAGTTTCCTTCATATCAGAAGCCTCAAAATCCATAGTTAAATTATAGAAACTGGAAAACCTCAGCAATTACAAACACTCTATGAAATCCTGAAGAAAAAAAACCGAAATTATAAAATAAATAACAACTCAACAAACTTCATATAAAAAATTTCTAGGTCAAACTGAATGATCAAGTAACACATTATTACACTTCCGGAAGCAAAGTTAAACTATAAACAGTAACAACACTTTCAGTATTTCACAATAAACAAGAGCAAACGTTTCACCATATAAATATCTACACTTTAATAACCCTAACATTTACATGATGTTGATTTTTTCTTGACAAAGCATAAATGTGATAGATAAATATACAAAACGCATGAAGAAGAAAGCGAGTAAAGTTGAGATGCTTACAATAATAATAATGAAGAAACAGAGAAAAATGGAAGATGAAGGTGAAGAGAGAAGAAGATTCTAGAATTTGATTTGAATTTGGAGAGTGAAGTGAGAATAAAGACAAAAAGAAAATGAAGGAATAAGAAAGAAGGAAGAAGAGAGGGAGAAATGTTGAGAGTTTGTTACTACTTTCAGTTGGAGTGAGGCGTGGCTGTATTTGTGAGTGGGGTCCACAAAATAGACTCCAAAATGGGAAATAGCTTCCTCACGAAGTTGAACGGAGGTTTTAATTAATACTATAATTTTCCTATTATATCATATATAATTAATAAGAGATATGCAAAGAATACTTTCTTTTTAGCCTCTTTTTAACTTTCACTATCTTATTGATTCAAACCTATTCAAGTCAATTGCTAACAATTTTTTAGTTGAGCTCAAATAGAATTTGGTCTTTTGAATTAGTAGATCATCAGGTCGGATACCAAAATTTTTTTAAAAAAAAATCTACACTTTAAAAATGCTTAGTGCATGGTTGGTTTGACTTTTGAAATGACCAAAAGCAATTCTAAAGGTATAGAATTGATTTTAGGTGATTTTAAGATGTTTGTTTAGACAAAAGTAGAATTGATTCTGTCTTCAAAATTAATTCTACTCGAAGCTAAAATTTGTAGCTTCTGCCTCCATAATTGATTCAGAATGTTTTTTACACTGAAATTTATTGTTCAATTCACTTTTATAAAAATGTATCCAAACATAAATCAATTATGTTAAACTCAATTCTAATAGAATCAATTCTACCAAACTCAATTTTGCTAGAATCAATTCTGTCTACCGTCAATTCAAACACACCCTTAAATGCAGGGCCGGTCCTTTGAATTTGAGTGCCTTGGGCGAATAAAAAGAGTGGTGCCCCTAAATTTTTTTAACAATAAATATATAAGGATAAGAGAAATAATTGGATAAAAAACACATTTTTATTTGACACTGTGCAAAAAGAATAAAAATATAAATCTTTGAATCAATGTTTATTCTACATCAAAACATGAACCACTATAAAGAGACTTAATATTCTTCTTCTTGATCCGGTCTTATTTCCTATAAATAAATTGACCAAACCTTTAACATTATTTAAATATCATCCTCTTAACATTTTTTGTTGCAAAATCGTTAATAATTTGTTCATAATCAAGGTTCTTCAAAAAATTAGCTTCAATTGAAATCAACGCAAGACTATTTAATCTATCTTGTGACATAGTAGATCTCAAATAAGATTTTAATAATTTTAATTTAGAAAAACCTCTTTCAGCAGATGCAACACTGATAGAAATAGTCAATATTACTCTATAATCTATGCATGCATTAGGAAAACAATTAAAAGTCTTTGAAGAACTCAATATCATATAGCTTGATTTTGATTCAACTGTTAAAACTTCTCTAATAACTTTCAATTCTTCAAACAAAATTTTACCATCAAGATCAAGAGAATAGTCATATTTTAAACAAGTTTAAAGATGTTTACAACATGATTTCAAGTTCCTAAATAATGATCTAAGCCTTTCAATACTAAACAAGAATCCAAAAATATTTTCATATGTGCTATACTGCTCAAATCTTCTATCAAGTTAGCTAATTGTTTGATCTACAATACATAAGAAATAATGATTTCGAAAAGACTCTTTAGAAGACTCAAGATTCAGTTGTGTGGGTTGAGATGAATTTTCATCATAGTGTTATTTTATACTAAGTTGACGTTTTTGAATAAACACACATTCAATCTCTATTTCATTTTCAATCTTTTCAGCCATAGTCTTAGCATTTACAAATCCATATTCTCTTTAGCAAGTATTTTTGTAATAGAAAATTCTCTTTTAATATATATATATATATATATATATATATATATATATATATATATATATATATATATATATATATATATATATATATGTATGGATAAAATAAAATTTTGGTACCCCTAAAATTATGGGCCCTGAGCTCCCGCCCCGCGAGCCCGTGCTCAGGGCCACCCCTGCTTAAATGTATAAAGCAATGAGATTTAAGTAAATTTTATTTGATAAAAGATAGAGTATTATAGATATAGTCATTGTTCATAACACTTCTCAATTAATAAGATAATACATGTAGTATTATCAATTTCTCATTTTTAACTTTATATTAATGATGATATATTCGTTGTGAAAGTCAGAGAACTTTGTAAAACTCTATCATCATAATATATATTTTTTTAAAGCTCAAAATTCAATTCCAGACACAAAGAAGATCACATACCATTCTCATCTCCATTCCCCACAATATACAATCTGACTGCGACAATTAGAGTGAATGTGTTCTCATATTCGACTCAAATATATGCTAACAAATCGAATAAAAGAAACAGAATTTCATTACAAAGATCTTTTAGCGTATAAAGATTTAAAGCTTTACAAATAGTGATATAATTAAGCTTTTATATTTAGCATGAATAGCATCTATCCCTCCCAATAAACTCTATTACTACATTCTTGCATTAAGTTGTTCTAGTAGAAAACTAATTGCCTTTATATCCTTTTAGCTCAAGAATGCGATATTTAATCTCCTTGTTAAACAGAACCTTAGGTTCTAGGCCTTGATCTGAAATGCACTGTAGAACAGTTTCCAGACTAGCGATTTCTCGATCTCTCGCCTTATCCTGAATTCAAGTTCGTAGTTATTATTTAAAGTTATTATGCAGGGGTATGCGTGAAAATGGAATGTTTCATAAAATATAATTTAAATAAGAAAAATAAAAGAACCTTGATTTCAATGGAGTTGCTGTTGTTGCAACTGGTCTCACATATCTGTTTGGCATTCCGGACGTGTTCTTGCAAGAGATCAATTTGTCGATTCTTGTCAGCCAAGTTATATTCACAACTGAATCTAACAGCTCCAACAAATTGCTTTCTCTTGATAAGATTCTCAACAAAATCTGCAAGGTGCAAGAAATTTCACATCATCCAAAGTTACTATAACAGATACATAAATAGAGATATTTAGGCCTATTTCATTTTCCCAGCATTAAAACCATGTCAATTTTTTTCTCTGTAAATGGCGGATCTGTTCAATTTCATACCAGCAACTAATTTGTTACTGAGTATCTTTGCATATATCCGCCATAGTTTTTACTTATAATCAAATTCAACTTGGTGAATTTAAACAAGAGTTGTCAAAATTCTTAAAAGGATTCATTTCACCCTTTTCCTTTAACTGATTCCTTTTTTGCTCCTCCATTTGAATTATGGTATTTTATCAAAACAAAAACTTCTCATTAAAATTCCAACTGCCTCTCTCTCAATTGTTAATATTTTTTCTGACATGTCAAGAAAAATATATAGGTGATTTGGTTTTTACTAATTATCTTGATAGGTAATATAAATGTGGTGATTCATAAAATCGTAGGAGTAAAAAACACGGCAAATTTACATTTCATAGTTCATACAACAACCATAAAAAACATGGGCCTATCTAAGAGCTCTGCTCTATCTTAGAGACTATCAATTTTAGGCTTTCACAATGAATAGGCATGAGTGCATTTGATTGCATATAGGAATGGCAGGGGAAGTAACAACAGTTATAAGCACATTTGATTTGATAAGTAAAATAGCAAAAGCATATCTAAATCAACATACCAGAAACTTTATTCACAAAGCTAAGGTTCCTAAACAGCTTTGCAGCCATCTTGTAATGAGCAACAAATGCAAAATGCTCCAAAATTTCATCTTCAATAAAAGAAGTAACCAATCCATAATTTGACAAAAGGAGAAGAAAACCAAGAACCGCCAAATAATTTTCAGTATTTTCCTTCATGTTAGCTTTCAAATCAAGTGCTAGCTTCAATGCTTCTTTTCGTACACTAGGTTTGATATATGGTGAGATTGTCATCAGTTGTTCTAGCAGATTGATGTGGCTATCATTAATAATCACAGCATGGTCTCCTTTCTTATCACAAAGTGGAATAGTGGGGTTCCGTATTATATCCAAAACAAATTTTGCTGGATCTGATGATTCTAGCAGATTTACTAAAACACCACAGCAAAGTGACTCAACCCCATCAGTTTTCTTATTTGTGTCCAACTGCAATCCTCTTCCATCCATAGGAGCACTTAATTGATCCGATGTAGCTGCATATTTATATAGTAGATCCAGATATTTAGGCTCACTCATATTGATATAGGCATCAGTAAAAAAACCAATATACTATGAAAAAATGTAAAACATCTCCTAGGTTGAAATGTATGGGTGACAGAGGAAAGCATTATACTAACAGTTACAATCAATGTCAATATAGAACCTTAACCGAATCATTGGAGATAGTGTCAGATTGATTAATAAACAAGACTAGAAATAGTTGCACTAATAGGAATATTAAGTGCCCCTCTATGTTTGTCAGAATATTGAACCCACACTTTTGTAAGATACTTGAAAATTAAAACTACATTAATATACTAATCCTTCATTAGCAGTACCATCATAGTATGATTAAATATAAGTCATGGATGAAAAAAGCCAAATTAGTGATTTATAAAATATACAAGGGTGAAAAAATAACTAAATTAGTGGGTGTCGTGTGATTTGAAAACTGGAGAAGCTTTTCAACTGGACTAAGACATACAACATTAACATGATTAAAAATGTGGTTAATGAATTATACAGATCAGGTTATGAAAAACATCATCATCATATAAGAGGAGCAACACTAATGAAATTCTTTCACTAAACTAGCTGAATCAGAACATTTACCCGAATATTTTTCTTCAACAGTATGTTTTGTTAAAACTCCATTTTGTTTCTCTGACAACTCAGGCTCCTTTGGTTGACTATCTATTTTATTCAGCTTTGCCTTCACCTTTACTTTGAACTTATTTTCTTTTAATTCAAGTTCGTTCCACAATCTTTCATATTTCTTCTCTTTTGATTTGAAGTTTTTAACTAGCATTTCAAAATGCTTCTTTTCTGTTTTGAGCTCCTTAACTCGACCTTCGAGTTCCTCCTCCTTTAATTTAATGTCCTTCACTTGGCCTTCAAGTTCCCCCTCTTTTGACTTAACGCCCTTCACTCGACCTTCAAATTCCTCCTCTTTTGATTGAAACTCTTTCAATTTTCTGTCAAACTGATTTTCTTTTGATTCGAGCTCCATCGCTTGACTCAAGAAACACATCTTTTCCGATTCCAACTCATTCATCCGGCCTTCAAGTTCCTCCTCTTTTGATTTAATGTCCTTCACTCGACCTTCAAGTTCCTCCTCTTTTGATTGAAACTCTTTCATTTTTGTGTCAAATTGATTTTCTTTTGATTCGAGCTCCATCGCTTGACTCATGAAACGCTTCTTTTCTGATTCCAACTCCTTAATCTGGCCTTCCAATTCATCCTCTTTTGATTCAAACTTCTTCACCCGGCCTTCAAATTCATCCTCTTGTGATTTAAACTCCTTCAACCGGACATCAAATTCCTTCACATGGCCATCAAATTCTCTCACTTTTGATTCATGTTCCTTCGTTCGGCCTTCATGCTGCCTCGCTTTGCAATCAAGCTCTGTCATCCGGCTTTCACAATGCTTCAGTTTAGATAGCATCTCATTCAGATTGCCTTCAAACTCCCTTTCTTTTGATTCAAATTCCTTCACCTGTGTTTCAAAGTGGTTCTTTTTAGATTCCATCTCCTTCACACGGACTTCAAACTCTCTTTCTTTTGAGCCATGCTCCTTCACTCGGTCTTCAAGCTTCTTTTCATTTGACTTAAGCTCCTCTAATCGGCTTTCCAAATGCTTCTGTTTCGATATCAACTCTTTCATTTTACATTCAAACTCCCTTTCCTTTGACTCAAACTCCCTCACTCGGCCTACAAGTCGGTTATCTATCGACTCTAACACCTTCATTTGGCTTTCAAAGTGCTCCTTTTTAAATTCCAGCTCCCTCTCTTGGCCTTTTAATTTCTCCTTTTTCGATTCAAACTCCTTCTCCCGGCCTTCCTGTTGCATCTCTTTTGTTTCTAGCTCCATTGCCCGTTCTTCAAATTGCTTCTGTTTTGATTCAAACTCCTTCATATGTCCTTGAAGCTGCTTTTCTCTTGATTCCAAATCCTCAACTCTTCCTTCAATGCGCTTCTCCTGTGACTTAAGCTCCTCCATCCGTCCTTCATACTGCTTCTCTTTGGACTCAAGTTCCTTAACCTGACATCCAAATTGCTTCTTCATTGACCCAAATTCCTTCATTTGAGCGCGATCATCCTTCATTAGAAACATCCCCTGTAGAAACTTCTTCTTTTCAGACTCAAACTGTTTTGTTTGTCCGACAATTAATTTGTTCACTGCATCAAGGTCCTTCTCTTTTGCCTTAAGTTCCAAACTACATTCAGCAATTTTTTGGGAAAGAGCCTCGAGTTCCCCTTCCTTCCTTCCACGTTCCTTGTCAATTCTTCCAATATTGACTCGACGAAGTTCTATTACTTTTGAAATGTTACCCTTGACTTTAATGAGTTCTATCTCTTTCGTCTTGAGCTCTTCCGTGCGCTCTCCAATCAAGTCCTCTAGCAAATAAAGCTGTCCTTCCTTCACTACAAACTCCTTGGTACATTCTTCAATTTTATCCTGCATTTTGCTGCAAGCTTCTTCAATTTTTTTAACACAACTAACTTTATGCTTCTTCTTAGTTACAAGCTCTCTGCTACACTCCTCAATCTCTCTCTTTATAGACTGCAATTTCTTCTCTTCTTCCCGCATCTTCCCTTTACCTTCCTCAAATATTTTTTCTAACATTACAAGATCTTTCCTCAGCAAAGAAAACGACTTATCCGTCGATTTTACCGGCCTCACAATTTTATCCGACAAATGAATATCATCATCATCATCGTGATCATCATATGTTGACACCTTTGATTTCTTAGCTTTAATATGCAATGAATTGCCATTGTCAAATAGCCTTTTACCAGATGCATCTCGTTTACTACTACATTTTCCCAAACTCGAAATCTGCAATATCCTTGTTGACAAAAGAACATGATCATCATCATCATCATCTTTGGATTCAAAGTCATCACGAAAAACAGTTTCCTTCACATCAGAAGCCTCAAAATCCATAGTTAAGTTATAGAAACTGGAAAACCTCAAGAATTACAAACACGATATGAAATCCTGAAGAAAAAACCGAAATGATAAAATAAATAAATATACAACAATTTAAAAATTTCTAGGTCAAACTGGAATGATCAACTAATAGTTTATTACACTTCCAGAAACAAACTTAAACTATAAACTCCAACAACAATGGCACAATAAGTAGGGTTAAGCGTTTCAACATATATAAATCTACACATTTGCTTGATGTTGACGATTTTTTTTTTTTTTTGACACAGATGCTACAATATGAACAAAAAGCATGAGAAATAAACAGAATGAAGAGAGTAGAGTTGAGATACTTACAATAATAATAATGAAGAAACAGAGAAAAATGGAAGATGAAGTGAAGGGAGAAGAAGTTTCTAGAATTTGATTTGAATTTGGAGAGTGAAGTGAGAATAAAGACAAAAAGAAAATGAAGGAATGAGAAAGAAGGAAGAAGAGAGGGAGAAATGTTGAGAGTTTGTTACTACTTTCAGTTGGAATGAGGCGTGGCTGTATTTGTGAGTGGGGTCCACAAAACAGACTCCAAAACGGGAAATAGCTTCCACACGAAGTTGAACTGAGGTTTTGTCCGTTTCGATTTTGAGATGGTTAATTACTTGTACAATTTTCCTAATTATATCATATAATTAACAAAAGATATCCAAAGAATATTTTCTTTTTAGGCTCTTTTTATCTTTCACTATCTTACTGATTCAATTCAAACCTATACAAGTCTACACTTTGAGCTTATTAAAAAAAAAGTCTACACTTTGAAGGTACATAATGTATAAAGCAATGAGATTCACGTAAATTTTATTTGAAGGTCTACACTTTGAAGGTACATAATGTATAAAGCAATGAGATTCACGTAAATTTTATTTGAAGGGTGACAAACGGGCATGTCTATTATATTTAGGTCTGTCTTACAAAAGTTTGTAAAAAGACGAGGTGGCACGAATATAGTTGAAATTGCGGACCTAAAACTTTTTCCTGTCCCGCACAAAAGTGCGGACAGGGCGAGAAATGGTCGCGGGTACTTTATCTTATAGACCTAAAAAATCATTAAATTATGTTAATTCACGTATCCACAAAAGTCCGAAAAAAAAATGGGACGGTCACATTAGAATGTGAAGACCTAAATTATTAGCCTGCCCCACACTAAAATACAGGCAAAACCGACATGTCCAACAGACCGGGCCCAATTTATTACTCCTAAAAGATAGAGTATAATAGATATAGTGATTATTCATAACACTTCCCAATTAATAAGATAATACATGTAGTATAAAATTTCTCATTTTAACTTGATATTAATGATGATAATAATGATAATAAATACACTAAACTTAAACTTAGTAAGAGTGATAATGTAGTAAGTATACTATTTTATTTTATGTTTTTCAAAATGTGTAAAATAGTGAAATAAGTGTATTATTATAAACCTAACAAAGTATAGTTGAAAAAGTAAGTGATATTACAATTTTTGTAAAGTAATTAATATTTCATTAAAAATATGAAATGTAAGGCACATTTTCGTACCCTTTGTGTGTCTATGTCACTTATTGTGGGATTTTTTTCAAAATTCTTGATAAAAACACATATTTCAACACCAATACTTATTGTGATTAATGCTATTATTACACTCACTTCTTATTTCAATATTTACATCCAATACTATTCGCCATATTTATATTGTAAATAATGTTTTTTAAAATAAAAATTATTTTTATGAACAGTGAACAGTGACATGCACGTAGGGGTGCTCATGGACGGTTATTATCCATAACCAGTCCATATCCATATATTATCCATTTAGCATAACCGGATTTTAAAACCAATTGTCATAACCGGATTTATTTTTTCAAAACCGGTTATAAACCGGTTATATCCATAACCAGAATTAATAACCGGTTTTAAATTTAAAAATTTCATTTTAAAAATTTAATTTAAAATGAAGTTATTAAAATATTTTTTTTTTTGAAAAATCGACTTTTCATATTTTTTAAAGACACGATTTTTCAAAAAAACTCGAATTTTTTGTTTTTTCAAAATACTCGATTTTTTGTTTTTACGGAAAAAAAAACTCGATTTTTTTCGTGTTTCCGAAAAAAAACTCAATTTTTTTGTGTTTCCGAAAAAACTAGATTTTTTTGATTTTTCAAAAAAACTCGATTATTTCGTTTTTTCAAAAAAAACTCGATTTTTCATTTTTTTCAAAAAAAAACTCGTTCTTTCATATTTCTGAAAAACTCAATTATTCGTGTTTCCGAAAACTCAATTTTTCATTTTTTTTTCGAAAAAAACTCGATTTATCATCTATTTTAGAAAAACTCAATTTTTTCGTATTTCCAAAAAACTGAATTTATTCGTATTTCCGAAAAAATTGATTTTTTCGTATTTTAAAAAAAAATTGATTTTTCAATTTTTCAAAAAAACTCGATTTTTCAAATTTTCAAAAAAACTCGATTTTTCGTATTTCCGAAAAACTCATTTTTTTGGTATTTTCAGAAAATTCGATTTTTTCGAACTTTTGAAAAACTCGATTTTTCATTTTTATGTTTTTTTTTCTTTCTGCAAAATATTTTTAAAATTTATATTTTTTTGTGATTTAAAAATAATAGACCAATTAAATTTTTATGTTGGATATGGTTATCCAAAATATGGATTTGGTTAAAACCATATTAATAATATATCCAAAATATGGATTTGGTTAAAACCATATTGATAATTAACCGGTTTTTAATAACCGGTTATGGATATGGATATGGATAATAACCGGTTATGGATATGGATATGGATAATAACCGGTTATGGATATGGTTACAATAAACCGGTTATTAATATCTGCACGTGAATAGTAAATAATGACAAAGTTGATTAATGATATATAAAAAATTACTTAATGAAAAGTAAAAAATAGTTAATAAACGTCCAGACATTAAAAATAATTTTAAATAGTAAAATAAAGTTGGTTAATGGAATATAAAATGTTGTTTAATGAAGTTATGAAATTGATTAATTAAAACTCAAATATTAAAAATAACCTTTAATTGTAAAATAAAGTTGGTTAATGAAATGTACATGGTTGGTTAATGAAATTATAAAGTTGATTAATGACATAATTTTATATCAGTATTTTTTAATTTAAAAAAATCAAAAATTATTTATTATTATAATAATATTTTACTGTTCACGTCACTGTTCAAAAATATATATTTTATTTAAAAAAGTAAAAAAAAATACTATTTACCGTATAAATATGGTGAATAATTTATTTTAAAAAAATCTATTTACCGTATAAATACGGTGAATAGTATTTGATGTAAGAATTTAATGTATGAATAGCCACTACAAGTCTACAAGAAAAGTGTGATATAGCCACCAAATGTTGCGACGTGATTATCACGTGGCTCAAAAAAGTGGGTTGCGACGTGATAATCACGTCACTAAAAGTTTTTATATTAAAAAACTAAAACCAACGTTGGCACATGGGGTGTCTTTAAATAATATTTAAAAAAAAGTTGTGAAATGAAAAACACGTCGCAACCTCTAAATAAAATAAAAAAAATTAAAAGCAGATAAAGTAGTCTGACAAAGGGGGAAAATTCAAAGGGGGGAATTTCAAATTTTCATTTTTTTTTTGTTGCGGCGTGTATTTCACGTCGCAACCTTTTTTTTGTTAAACACGCCAGCATTTATGTACAGTCATGTGTGCAGTTGACTGACACATTTATTACTGTGTAGAAGTTGCGACGTGATTTTCACTTCGCAACGTAGACACGTGAAAATCACGTTGCTAAAGGCATTATACCAATTCGTTGGAACTCCTCTTCCCAGAACCCCCTTTCTCCTCTTTCTTTCTTTCTTTTCCTCTTCTCCTCTTCTCCTTCTTCCCCCAAACCCTCTTCCTATCCTCCATAATCAACCATCCTCCCTCCTCAATCCACCATTTTCATTCTCAAATTCATCATCACAACCCCCCATTTCCAGGTAAACATTCAAATCTCACTTGTTCTTGTCAATTTTTTATTTTATTTTTTGTAAAAATCTGATTTTAATATATATTTGTAGGTGAAGCATTGTTGATTTTGATTCAAGGATAAGGAGGAGCTCACTCAATATTGTTCAACTTCATTGAGGTATTTTTTTTTTCAATTTTATTTATATAATTTTTGAGATTTTTTTTATGTGATTATTGATATATATATGTTATAGATTAATTTGTGAGATTTTTTTATGAGATTTTTGTAGTATGTATATATAATTTTTAGAATGTTAATTTGATATATAATTTTTAGAATGTTAATTATTAGAATGTTATAATAATTAGAATGCATATTATTTATAGTATGTATATATATAGATTAATTTATAGAATGTATATTATTTATAGTATGTATATATATAGATTAATTTATAGAATGTATATTATTTATAGAATGTTAATTTTTATGTGATTATATAATATGTATAGTATGTATAATATGTATAATTATAGATTATGTATAGTATGTATAATTTTTAGAATGTTATAGTATTAGATTATATAATATGTATAGATTATGTATAATTTATAGTATGTTATAATTTTTAGAATGTATAATATGTATAATTTTTAATTTTTTAGAATGTAATATTATGTATAGTATGTATAATTTTTAGAATGTTATAATTATAGATTTTATAAAAACGAAAATATTATATATAATATGTATTATTGTTAGAATGTATATATTGTTAGAATGTTAGAATGTATATAATATTGTTAGAATATTGTTAGAATGTATATATTGGTAGAATGTATATATTGTTTATCTACTTCTATTGTAGAAAATTATTTACTTATAGTTGATATAAGTAAATGTTTAATTATTGTTACTAAAAAGAGAATGATTGGATATATGTGCAGTATGGAATATTATTTGTATTATCGTAGTTGGATGTACGATAGAGTGGAACCAGGAAGACGTGCACTTAAACCCAATTTTATAGAAGGAGTTAACGGGTTTATCACGTGGGCGTTTGCTCAAGAATGTTGTCGAAGTGAAGGAGGAGTTAGGTGTCCCTGTCTTAAATGTGAATGTAGACCTATAATTAGTGGCCCAGATGAAGTGGTCAGGCATTTGTATAGAAGGGGTTTCATGGAAAATTATTGGGTCTGGACGTATAATGGTGAAAAATTGCCGAGTAACGTACCAGACACTAGCAGTACGCATGCTTCAAGTAGTCGTCCGTCAATGGAATATGAGGAAAGACCGCCTATTGAATATGAGGAAAACTTTAATCAGATCGGTGACATGGTTGAGGATGCTTTTGGTGTGAATGTGACCTATGATCAACCTGAAGATTGTGATGGGGAAGAGATGCCGAACGAAGAAGCGCAGAGATTTTATCAATTGTTGAATGAGATGAATACGCCGTTGTTTAACGGTTCGTCTGACTCCAAGTTATCAATGTGTGTGAGATTATTGGCCGCCAAGTCAAATTGGAATGTTCCTGATCAGTGTTTGGAATTCTTTGTAAAAATGATGTTGGACTCAACTGAAATGAAAGACAACTTACCTACAACATTTTATGAAGCAAAGAAGTTGGTGTCGAAGTTGGGCTTAAGAGTAAGAAAGATTGATTGTTGCATTAATGGTTGTATGTTGTTTTATGACAATGAGTTTGGTACTCAAGATGGATTGTTGGAGGAATGCAAATTTTGTATGAGTCCAAGATATAAAGTTCGCAGTAGAGCCATTAACACTAATCAAGACCGTGTAGCAGAAAAGTCCATGTTTTATCTTCCGATAATTCCAAGGTTAAAAAGAATGTTTGCTTCAATGCACAGTGCAAGTCAGATGACATGGCATCATACAAACAAAACAAGTCCAGACACTATGCGGCATCCATCTGATGGCGAGGCATGGAAACACTTTGATCGAATACATCCTGATTTTGCCGTAGAACCTAGAAATGTCAGGCTTGGATTATGCTCAGATGGTTTTGCTCCTTATGTTCAGGCGTCGGGAAGTGCGTATTCTTGTTGGCCAGTTATTGTAACCCCTTACAACCTTCCTCCCGAGATGTGCATGACAAAACCATATATGTTTTTGACGTGCGTCATTCCAGGACCTTCGAGTCCAAAAGCCGGAATTGATGTGTATTTACAACCTTTAATTGATGATTTGAAGAGGTTGTGGATTGGTGGAGAATGGACTTATGATATATCACGTAAAGAAAATTTTACTATGCGAGCTGCCTTGATGTGGACCATCAACGACTTTCCAGCATATGGCATGTTGTCTGGTTGGGGTACACATGGCAGAATGGGTTGCCCGCATTGTATGAAAGAGACGAAGGCGTTTACGTTGGATAAAGGGGGGAAAAGCTCGTGGTTTGACTGTCACCGCAGATTTCTACCAAAAAATCATCCGTATAGAAAGAACAAGACAAATTTCATAAAAGACAAACAGGTAACAGATATGCCTCCGCCCCGATTGTCACCAGGTGCTGTATGGGACAAAGTTTGTGGGCTACCAAAAATTACAGATACTGGAAAGGCATGTAGAATTGAAGGATATGGGGTCGATCACAATTGGACAAAGAGAAGTATATTTTGGGATCTTCCATATTGGAAAGATAATTTGTTGCGCCATAATCTAGATGTTATGCATATTGAGAAGAATTTTTTTGATAATGTATTTAACACTGTGATGGATGTTAAAGACAAGACGAAAGATAATGAGAAGGCTAGACATGACATGGAAAAATGGTGCAATCGAAAAGAGTTGGAGTTGAAGCCTCAACCAAATGGGAAATTATTGAAACCGAAGGCTTGTTTCAGTCTGACCTCCCAAGAAGGTAAAGCGGTTTGTCGATGGTTAAAAGAATTGAGAATGCCCGACGGCTATTCTTCAAATTTAGCAAGGTGTGCTGACGCCAACACTGGGAGGTTGCATGGTATGAAAAGTCATGATTGCCATGTTTTTATGGAACAATTGCTACCAATTGCATTTGGTTCTCTACCTAAATATGTGCTTAATCCACTGACTGAAATTAGTCAATTTTTCAGAGATATTTGTGCTTCAGCTTTAAAAGTAGTTGACGTCATTAAGTTGGATCGAAATATTCCAGTCATTCTATGCAAGTTGGAACAAGTATTTCCGCCTGGTTTTTTTGACTCCATGGAACATTTACCTGTGCATCTCGCCTATGAAGCTTATCTTGGAGGACTTGTTCAATATAGGTGGATGTATCCGTTTGAAAGGTTCATGGGTGATTCAAAACGATCAGTGAAAAATAAGGCTAGAGTTGAAGAATCGATATGTGCACATTACTTGCATCGAGAAACATCACATTTTTGCAGTCACTATTTCAAGCATTTGATGTTAACTCCAAGAATCATTCGAAATCCTGTCAATGTTAGTGAAAGGAGTCAATTCACTTTATCGGTCTTCGGGCTTCCAGGCCGTCCATCTGGAAAAAAGGGTGTGCATTGGTTGACCCAACAAGAAATGCAATCTGCCCATGTTCATGTCTTGATCAACTGCGTTGAAGTTAAACCATTTCTTGAGTAAGTATACATACCCCTAACTTTTAATTTTCTTTACAATCATAAAACTCATTACTCTGAAACTTATAATGTGTTTCTTTTTAGGGAATTCAACAACACCTATTTTCATACTACCGGTGTACAATCAACATCTGGTGTCATCCATGCTCAATTCCCAGCATGGTTTAAGGAGAGAATGTATAGCATTGTTGCACCGACTCCCGAAATACTCCATTTGAGAAACTTGTCTCAAGGCCCTATTCAAAGCGCAAATGAATGGCACACATACTTCGTGAATGGATATAAATTTCACACTCATACATGGACTGAAGGGAAAAAGACCATAAACAGTGGTGTTTTTGTGAAAGGAGTTACAGATGGTGGTGAAGATGACTTCTATGGTTTTGTCAAACATATCTATGAGTTGGTGTACACTTACTTGGACTCGGAAAATAAAGTTGTCTTGTTTTATTGTAAATGGTATGATCCAACTAGAGGCACAAAAATAGATAGGACATATGGTACTGTTGAGATTCAAATGGACCGGAGGTACAAAGAGTATGACCCTTTCATAATGTCACATATTGTTAGGCAAGTTTACTATGTTCCTTATCCTTCATTTGTGCCACGTAAACGAGGGTGGTGTGTTGTCATAAAAACAAAACCAATGGGTCATATTGAATCGGACGATCTAGTGGAAGAAGATCTTGCTTTCCAAGTTGATGAAGTGGAACAAATTAATGATGTGGTTGCAGATGAACAAACTACAAGTTTGTCTGATACAATGGTTGAGGGGCATCTAGTTGATTCGTCTATATTGGATGAAGAGCATGAAGATATTGCATCTGAGGACAATATCACATCAAATGATGAGAATGATGTGGATGACGAGCACGAAGATTTAGAATAATGAATATGTGTTGTTGAAAATGCATTTTTATAATTTCACTTAATGAACTATGTATTGAATGTGTTAATGATAACCAGTTGTTGAGATTATATTTTTATAATTTTACTTAGTGAACCATTTGCTGAATATATTTATATTAATTGTGTAATCTCTATAAATAGGTAAAATGCCACCCCGACTTGATAAAGGTAAGGGTGTAGCTGATGATAGTGGTAAGAAGAAGCACCAACGCCCACGATTAATAGTATGTCAGTCACCTCAGTTGGCCACGTGTCCTCCCCCGCAGAGTCAGGTTAATCGTATGTCCATGGCCAGTACTCAGGGTTTTCTGCCACTACTCTCCTCTCAGTATCCATATGACAGTCCGTCTTTTATTACCCCACCACCACCTGATTACCCATCCTTCCAACAGACACAGATGCCCCCATCCTTCCAGGAGACACAGATGCCCCCATCCTTCCAGCAGACACATGTGCCCCCATCCTTCCAGCAGACACATGTGCCCCCATCCTTCTGGCAGACCGGAGGATCTAGTTTTCCACCTCCCACACAGACTGGTCCCTCATCTTTCCAGCAGACTGGAGGATCTAGTTTTCCACCTCCCACACAGACTGGTCCCACCCCACATCCCCCACATGTGCCCCCACAGGATGATGATCAGGCGGAGGATGAGACTGCGGATGATCAGTTGGATGGGAGTGATCTTCGAGGGGATGATGATCCGAGTCAGATTCATATCATTGACGGGAGATTTTTTATTAGGCCCGAAGGAAGCTCGTAAGTTTCTTATTTATCAATTTTTATTTAAGTATACATTTCCATTTTTTATAACTTTATAATTAATGTTAATTCAATTAATGTTGTTTAGATTCACGCCGAGTCGGACTGCTGCCAAAATTATAAGTTATATAATTCAGCAGAATTATAAAAAGCTTATAAAGACTTTTAAAGATGTTAAGGGCGATGATAGAGATCATTGGTTTGCGAAATTTCAGGTATACTTAATTTATTGTTTAAGTTATTGTTATTTAAATAACTTTTTCACTACAATTATCTAACTTTTATTTTATCTACTTTTAATGCAGGAAAAATGTGTGTAGGAACCAATGAAAGAGAGACAGATTAAAAAAAAATTATTATGGCAGAACTGCAAGACGACTTTCTGACATGCTACGACGTGTTAGAAAGCGTTGGGAACTTCATGGCATCCGTCCTAGTTGGATAGGAGAAGAAATCTTTCGGGAACTTCTTAAATATTGGGAGAGTGATGAGTTTGCGGCCAAATCTGAAAATGCAAAGAAGATGAGAGCATCTGAAAAGGGTGGTTGCCTTAATGCTGTTGGAAGTATAAGCACTGCTGAGCATGTTCGTCGCATGGTAATAATTATTACCACTTCTCAAAGTTATAATTTCAATTAATAATTGATATTATTAATTATAGTTTATTTTGTTATTTAGACTAAGGAATTAAATAGACCTCCACTTATGACCGAGCTGGTTGCGAGGACTCGGAAAAAGAAAACAGGAGCTTTTGTTGACAGTCGTACACAAAAAGCTATGGTAAGTTATTTAAGCTATCGGTATTATTTTTTTAAGCTATCTGTATTATTTGGTTAAGCTATCGGTATTATATTTGGTTAAGTTATCGGTATTATTTGGTTAAGTTGGGTATTATATTTGGTTAAGTTATCGGTATTATATTTGGTTAAGCTATCGGTATTATTTGGTTAAGTTGAGTATTATATTTGGTTAAGCTATCCGTATTATATTTGGTTAAGCTATCGGTATTATTTGGTTAAAGTTGAGTATTATATTTGGTTAAGCTATCCGTATTATATTTGGTTAAGCTATCGGTATTATTTGGTTAAAGTTGGGTATTATATTTGGTTAAGCTATCCGTATTATATTTGGTTAAGCTATCGGTATTTCTTTAAGCGATAAATTGTGATGTATTTGGTGGTGATTGTGAAGTGCCGATAAAGTGTTGATATATATGAATCAAATTGGTGATCAAAGTTAGAATGTATGTGTTATAATGTATGAGTTAAATCGGGATTATTATTCTGATTTATTAATTAATTCCGACAGGTAGAATGTATGTGTTATAATGTATGAATTAAATCGGTATTATTATTCTGATTTATCAATTAATTCTGACAGGTAGAATGTATGTGTTATAATTTTCATGTGGCATGTGACATGTTGTGGCGTGAAAATCATGTGGCAACTAAATTTGTGGCGTGAAATTCATGTGGCAACTAAATTATATTTAACTTTTTTTTTGTATGTGTAGGATGATTATCAGGCATTGCTTGTACAATTTCTGACTGCTAATCCTAAGTATACTCCAAGACCGGGAGAGCCGCTTCATCCAGATGTAGATTTTTATCTTTGGAGTAAAGTCATTGGCGGCAAGGGGCCTAACGGGTGTTTTTTTGGTGGTGGAAATTTGGCAGGCACCTTGAGATCTGATGATAGAACTCTATATCAAAGAGTTCTCGACGGGGAAGGAGGTTCACGTCCTGTAACTTTAACAGATGAACAGAGAGACACTGTAAGACAATTGACAATAAATGAGGTGAGGCGTGAGGCGGCGGAACGTGAAGCGGCACTGAAAGCCCAAATGGAGGCCCAAATGAGGGCAATGCGGAGTGAGCATCAGCGGGAAATGGAGGTCATGGCGAAAAGACAATCGGATATGGAGGCACAAATGCGACAATTTATGCAATCTTTTGGTGGAAACCAAAATACGGGGAGTTCTGCGCCGACTGATCAGGAAAATCTAAATGAGGATGAGTTTCCCGACCCGGATTGATTGTTGATTTAGTTTAATTTTTATTTTGTTGTTATAACTTTTAATTTTGAATTTGTGTAAACTATTAATTAAATTATAATTACATTATTTAGTAATATTAGATTTATATTTAATTTATTGAATTAATTTATAAATTTTAATATATTTAGTTTATTAATTTAATTATATATATATATATATATATATATATATATATATATATATATTTGGTTTTTTCAAAAAAAAAATATTAGTGACGTGATTTCCATGTCACTAAGTAGTGACATGAAAATCACGTCGCAACATTAGACATTAAAAATTTAGTGACGTGATTGCCATGTCACTAAGTAGTGACATGTAAATCACGTCGCAACTAAAGTTGCTTTTCTAACCCAAACGCTGCTACGCCTGCTCTGACTGAAAATGCATTAATCTCTGACCCAAATTTTGCGACGTGATTTTCACTTCACTAAATAGTGAAGTGAAAATCACGTCACTAAAAGTTGCTACCTTGCCTCCTGCGACGTGAATTTTCACTTCGCAAATATTGGTTTGTGATGTGATTTTTTGATTAGTGGCGTGATATTCACGTCACTACTGAACCTTTTTTTTTAGTGAACATTACTCGTAAATTTTTTGAGCATAAGATTATTAAGGAGACAAACGCAATGTATGAAGGGTTTATAAGAGAAAGATTAAAAGACTATCGTTGAAATATAAGATATTATTTCTTTTTCCTATTATTTTAACTTTATGTTAATTATATTATTTTTTTATAATTCTGCTGAAACTATGACCCCTTTACTCACAATATAGCACAATCAATACTATTTTCAAGATACTAGTAAGTGCTCAAGTCATCATCAGTAAAGTGTCTAAATAGTGAAAAAAAAAATATTAGTGCTGTATAATAAAATATTTTTCTTAGTAAAAATATTCTCAATAATCCATCCCCTACTATATAAATCTAATTTTGAAGCATACTTTCAAAGACTTTGCAACCCAACTTTGTTAATAAATTTTGTATCGAAGAGAGATAACATTAGAGATTTATTGAAGAGAAAGATAATGTTATCAATATCATAGATCGATCTGGCGCATAGAAAATCCCATCAAAATGAGAACTCAACTGTGGCCGGGCATGGAATTCGAGACTGGTATGATACTCTTGTAGAGTGTGAGTTTTCTTCGAGACTCCGATGGCAGATGGTATGATACTCTTGTAGAGTGAGTTTTCTTCCGATGACAGATGGATCATAGGTTCAATGTCAGAAAAATTGAATCGTGTGAAGTTTTTCATCCTGAATTATGGAGCATGTTCCTTGTTTTAGACATGGCTTGGAGGGATACCATCATTAATCTTATTATTCTAAATTCTTGTAGACATGATTAGTGATAATTGCAAGTTTAGTAGAACTATTCTTAAGTTGGTTTGTATTCAAAAGTTGTTGAACTTGAATCCGAAGTAACCAAGTACCTGGCACATGAGGGCAATAAAAGTTCCGGTTGGTTTCAAAAGTCTTCTGTTTCACTGGATTCTATGAATTTTTATGTTTTTGAGACCCCCCTCTGTGAGCTTCAGAGGTTTTTAGTTTGATGACATCTTCTGCCCTGTTAATTTCTTAATTTCTCAGTTTCTTTGTTGAGCTTTTTTGCCTTGTATCAGCAAAAGAAGAATTGGGCCTAACTAACTACAGATAAAGTTCCCAATTTATTTTTTTGAAAAATGAAGTGCACCAATACTCAAGTAAACATATGACAGAGAGTAAGCAACAAATAACTAGTTTGCTTATGGAAAAGTTCCGACATGACAAATAACAAATTTAAGCCTCTGAGTAATTTTATACAACTAAAACCACAAAAAAAATAAGAACATGGAGCCAAGAAATGGGTATAACACCCTGTTAATTTTTACCATAAGTTTTCATTCTTTCCAACTAGACATTTACTTACTATAAGAAACAGAGAGAATCCTGTCTAAGATAGTTATGTACCCAAAAAGAGTGGTGTATATGTCAGCAGAATTTCTTTACCACAATTCTATACATCAGGTTAAGTACTAGAAAAACTATTTGCTTTTATGTGCTTGTAGCTCAAGAATCCGATTTTGAATCTTGTCAAGTAGATCTTCAGATTCTAGGCTCCTGTTATCTGAAATGCATTGTAGAACAGTTTCCAGACTAGCAATTTCTTGATCTCTGGCCTTATCCTGAATTCAAGTTCACAGCACTTTATTCATGAATATCATGCAGGGGTATATATATGCAAATGGAATGTTTAATAAATTAGAGTTTTAACAAGAAAAATAAAAGAACCTTGATTTCAATGGAGTTGGTTTTCTCACAACTGCTCTCACAAATTAGTTTTGCATTCCGGACGTGTTTTCGCAACATATCAACTAATTGATTCTTACCAGCCAAGTTATATGTACAACTGAATCTAACAGCTTCAACAAATTGCTTTCTCCTGATAAGATTTTCAACAAAATCTGCAAAGTACAAGAAATTACACTTCATCAAAACTTATCAGAACAGGTATAAAATAAGTTTTAACAAAGAAAAAACTAAGCAGATTGAACTGAAGGGATATTTCAAAATGTGTCAAGTATATAGAATGGCAGGAAAAGTAACAACAGATATTAACACATTTTATTATCATATGATATAGTATAACTTACCAAACCATATAAAGATAAAAGGACATATATTGATGGTGACTAACCAAATAATTTCTGAATTAACATACCATAAACTTTATTTGCAAAACCCAGAGTCTCAAACAGCTTCATAGCTATCTTGTGATGAGCAACAAATGACAAGAGTTCCAAAACCTCATGTTCATTGAAAGAAGTAAGCAGTCCATAAATGGACAAAATCAGTAGAAAACCGAGAATCACCAAAGAATTTTCAGAATTTCCTTTCATGTTAGCTTTCAAAACAAGTGCTAGCTTCAATGCTTCTTTTCTAACACAAGCTTTAATATTTGGTGAGATTCTCATCAGTTGCTCTAGCAGACAGATGCAGCTAGCATCAATAATCACATCATTATCTCCCTCTCTACACCGTGGAACTTTAGGGTTCTGTAATATATTCAAAACAGTTCTTGACGGATCTGATAACTCTTGCAGATAAACTAAAATGTCATTGCAAAGTGACTCAATTCCATCAGTTTTCTCATTTGTGTCGAACTGCAAGCTTGTTCCATCCATAGTAGGACTTAATTGATCATCCATGTAAGATGCCGCTGCATATTTAGATAGAACAGCGAGATTTAAGCTCCCTCATATTGATAGAACCATTCGTAAATAAAGGTCACAATAGGCAGTTGAAAAATCCAATAGTACACTATTAAAGAATGTAAAACACCTCCTATATTGAAATGTAAGGGTGGCAGAGAAGAGCATTAAATAACATTTAAAATCGATGTCAATATAGAACCTTAACTGAATCATTGGATAAAGTCTTGCACTGATAGGACTAATATGTGCCCCTCATGGTTTGTCAGGATACTGAACCTTCATTTTGACTCACAAGATTTACATATTTACAATATACTTGAAAGATTTAAACTACATTAATATACTCATCTATCATTAGCAGTACCATAATATTGTAATAAAGTTTAGCCATGGATAAAAACACAAATATTTTTTTGCTTTTAAGAGATTCATAAAATGTTCAAGGGTGAAAAATAAAATCCAAATACGGTTTGACAGTGTGTGTGATATGAAAACTGGAGAAGCTTTTCAACTTGACTAAGCATACAACGTTAACATGGTTAAAACTATTTTGAAGAATTACGTAGGTCAGGTTATTAAAGGTTATTAAAAATATAAGACATCATTAAAACAAACAGTCGAAACTTGAAATGAAATTCTTTCAACCAGCTAGAATAAGAGGAATATTTACCTGGCTCTTTTCCCTTATCAAAATGTTTTATTAACGGTTCATGTTGTTTCTTTGTCAGCTCAGGCTCCTTAAGTTTTCCACCAAATTTATTTAGCTTTGACTCCAGATTATTGGCTTGTCCTTCAAGTTTCTCCTTTGATTGAAATTCCTTGACTTGCCTTTCAAATTCCGCCTCTTTTAATTGAAGTGCCTTCATTTGTTTTTCGACTTGCTTTTCTTTGCATTCGAGCGCCTTCACTCTGCTCTTAAATTGCTTATTTTCTGATGCCGGGTCCTTCATCTGTCCTTCAAATTCATCCCGAACTTGTCCTTTCAATTGCGTCTCTTTTGAATTAAGCTCCTCCACTTGGATTTCAAAATGCTTCTTTTTGGTTTCCAACTCCTTCATCTGGTCTTCAAAGTCCTTCTCTTTTGATTCATGTTCCTTTACTCGATCTTCAAGTTGCTTCTCTTTAGATTCAAGCCCCTTCGTTCGATTATCATAATGCTTCTGTTTTGATACCAGTTCCTTTACCAACTCATTCAGGTTGGCTTCAAATTCCTTCTTTTTGGATTCAAACTCCTTCATTTGTCCTGCAAATCGGTTCTCTCTTGACTCTAACTCATTGACTTTTTTTTCAAAGTGCGCCTCTTTAGATTCCAGTTCCTTCACTTGGCCTTCAAGCTCTCTCTCTTTTGACTCCTGCTCCTTCAACCGGCTTTCAAGTTGCCTCTCTTTCGAGTCAAGCTCCTCTGTTCGGATTTCAAAATGCTTTTGTTTTGATACCAACTCCTTCACTTGGCCTTCAAATTTCTCTTCCTTAGATACAACTTCTATCATCCACTCTTCAACTCGCATCTCTTTTGACTTTAGCTGCATTGCTCTTTCTTCAACTTGCTTCTCTTTCGATGCAAGTTCATTTCCCCAGTTTTCAAAATGCTTCTTTTCTGATTCAAGCTCCTTCATACGATCTCCAAGTTCCTCAATCTTAGATTCAAACTGCTTCACATTTCCTTCAAGCTGCTTTTCTCTTGATTCTAATGCCTTTACTCGTACTTCTAAGTGCCCCTCCTTTGACCGAAGCACCTCCAAGCGTCTTTTACATTGCTTCTCTGTTGACTCAAGCTCCTTAACCTCATCTTCAAATCGTTTCTTCATTGACTCAAACTCCTTCATTTGAACTTGGCAATTATTCCTTACTGAAATTACCTTCAGTAACTTTTTCCTTTCGGATTCTAATACTTCCCCTTGTTCGTCAATTGATGTTTTCATTGCATCAAGTTCCTTCTCTTTGGTCTCACGTTCCACAATACATTCAGCAATTTTTTGGGAAAGAGCCTCGAGTTCCTCTTTTTCCCGTCCACGGTCCTCATCAATGACTTGACAAAGTTCTACCTCTTTTGAAATGATTTCCTTAGCTTGATGAAGTTCCGTCTCTTTCGTCTTGAGCTCGTGCTTGTGCTCTTCAATCACGCACTCCATCAAATGAATCTGTATTTCCTTCAGTAGAAAATCATTAACACATTCTTCAATCTTTCCCAGCAGTTTACTGTGAACTTCATTAATTCTTCTAACACAACTAAATTGCGTCTTCTTATTTACAAGCTCTCTGCTACACTCCTCAATCTCTCTCTTTACAGACTCCAATCTCTTCTCTTCTTCTCTCCTCTTCCTTTTACATTCCTCAAATGCTTTTTCAACAAACTCAATTTCATTCTTCAACGAGGAAAATGATCTATCAACTGATTTTCCCAGCCTTCTAGCTCTATCCGACAACAGATCACCATCTTCATCTTCATATTCGTCACAATCATCATACAATGACACCTTTGATTTCTTAACAGAAATATGCAAGGAATCACTGTCATCAAACAGCCTCTTCTTAACAGAACCCTCAACTTTATCACTACATGTTCCCAAACTCGAAACCGGAGTAAACCTTGGCAACAAAGCAACATCATCATCCTCATCATCATCATCATCATCCTCAATTTCAAAATCTTCAGTAGAAACAAGTTCCTTCACATCCGAAGACAACGTATTTTCCGCACATAATGCGATCCATTTATCATGTAAGTTCCCATCATTACCATCACCGTCACAAACTTTTAGCTTATCGGAAGCCTCAAAATCCATCATATTCAACTATAGAAACCGAAACAAAAATTCCTGTGAATAAAAATAATCAACAACTCAACAAGCCTCCTTTGAAAAATTTCTAGGTCAAACTCAATCAACAAGATATACATTACAGTTTCATAATCAAAATCAATCGATTCATTACATGAAGAACAATGACACAGCAAAGAGAAGTAAACGCTTCAACATATAAATATATAAACATTTATTAGCTTAAATTTAACATTGCATGGTATTGATTTGACTTGAGAAAGGCATGAAAATGAAAATGTAAAACAGAGAAATACATAGAAATCATGAAAAATGAAAGATGAATACAAGTTTCAGAGAAGAAAATGCTTACAAATTTGATGATATTTTGTTACAGTATAGTGAAAGATGGAAATGGAAGATGAAGGTGAAGAGAGAAGGGGAAGGTTCTAGAAATTGATTTGTATTTGAAGAGTGTTTGTGAGAATGGAATTGAAGATATGAAAAACAAAGAAATAAGAACGAATATTGCAAATTTGCAATGCAGGAGTGAGTGGGCGGGATTGTGTGTTGTGTGTGTGGGGTCCACCAAAACAGACTCTAAAATGGCAAATAACGTACATACGAAGTTGACGGAATGAGGCCGTTCGGAAAAAGGACAAAGTTAAAATGTATTATCATTTACTATTTTTAATAATTCTATTATTAATTATTAATTTCTTTTTTGGGATTCTATTATTAATTATTTATATAGATCATACTATATCTATTTTTCTTTTAACAATAAACGATTTGGGATATTAAAATTTGTAGGAAGGAAGGAGCGAATAGAATCCGTAAAATATAATTAACTAACAAAGTTTATTATTATATTAATATTATATTAAAATATAAAAATTTATAAGATTTATATAAAAAAGACAAAAAAAGTTCATGACAAAATAATAACTTAAACATTTGTAGGAATATCACAAGTGATATATGGTGAGAGTTACTTTTATTAAAAATAAATTAATAAAAAATTTAAAGGCAGTTCACATGATAAAAGAATGTTGGGAAATTTAAAACGCTAGAGTACATATTTCGATAAGAAAATGAAATTTCTTTCGTAAAAGAGATTTAAAATATTAGAGCTCTCTAAATATAGTATTGCGCAGTTGTTATTATCATTTATCAGTTTCAACCTCACAAATGTTTCTAAAAAGAAAGAAATATTTGTAAAAAAAACTCATTTATCAGTTTCAACCTCACAAATGTTTCTAAAAAGAAAGAAGTATTTGTAAAAAAAAAAAAACTCTTATAACAAATGAGGTAATGTCTAACATCATAGGCGGAGCTATAGCCCAGCGAGTTCGGACACGCGCCCGGGCTCAACACCTCTTTTCGTTGTATACTTCTCACATTAATAGTCGATTTTTAGACAATATCAAAGGCAAAATTAGTAATTTTTGACAAAATTAAAGGCAAAATTAATAAAAATAGGGTGTAAAATTTTTGCTCAGGCTCCTTAAAATTTCTGACTCCACCACTGTCTAACATGAAGTATTAACTAAATGACTCACCGGTGTGTCATTCAAAAGAAACGGTTAGATTTAATAAACAGTTTAGATTGATTGAAAATAAAACTAAGAGTATGTCTTCATTTCCACACAAAATAATATTCAACTTCTTCTTCATCTTACCATCTCTCATGAAAAAAATATATAAAATATAATTGTAATTAAATTAATAATTAAAAAAAAGTTTACAAACATCAAATTTATAACTATAATAAAATCAAAATTCAAACCATATATTTAGAAAATTTCTTTGGCCACCTCCCTATGGGGGTCACCCCCAGCGAAAATACCAAAATACCCCTGCTTCGGAAGTTCATTTCCGAAAGCGTTTTTTTTTGAAAAAATTGACTTATTTCGGAAGTTCATTTCCGAAAACATTATTTCGGAAGTGAACTTCCGAAATACTGCGATTTTTGCAGATTTATCAAAACACTCTCCCTCCCCCAATCATTTACCCTAAATTTAAACAAAAAGTGGCAAAGGTGAAAATTTGTGCAAACAGAATTCCAAAGCTGCATCAAGGCTCCAATCACACTGCTAAACAACATTCAAAAGCCCTCAATCCTAACACTTTGTAAGTTTTGAAATTTTTAGATCTATTATTGAAATGCATGTTATTTAGGGTTTTAATTGCATAAATGATATATGGTTAGGTTGTTAGTAGTATTTAGGTTGTTTAGAAGCATTTTGATTTGGTTTGAAGTTTGGTTTAGGGGTCTGCCATGGAAGTTGCAGAAAAGTGCATCGCAGGGGTGTTTCGGAAGTTCATTTCCGAAAACACCTCCCTCCCAGTTTTCGGAAATGAACTTCCGAATTGTATCAGAAGTTCAAATTTTTTTGTTTTTAATTTTGTCTCGCATATTAATCGATTTCAACTGTTTACAGGAACATGTCAGACAACCAACAAGCACGCAGGACTGCGTCTTCTAAAGAGGGCGCTAAGGGAAGAAGGGGTTCTTCAAAGAAGGAGGTGAAAGAGGTGAAGGAGGTGAAGGAGAAGAAGAAGCTTTTGACTGGTTCTGCTTCTCGTCCCCTGGGAGTCCATGGCTCGGACGCGCAGGCTCAGCCTTCAGGCGTGATCAACGCTGATGGTTCTGATACTGAGTGGGATGAAGATTGGTATAATTATCTTCATTCAGAGGAGTTCGCTCGTCGAGAAGAATAACGTGTTTTTATTTTGTTTGATGTGTATTTTGTAACGCTCGTCGGGCAGAATAACATGTTTTTGTTTTGTTTGACGTGTTTTGTTTTGTTTTGTTCGGATTTCGGATTGTATCGCACAATATTTTTGTATTGGATTTATCATGTTAATAAAAATACGTACTACTGTAAGTAACAAATGACGGAGGAGGTGTAACCGGGGTCGGAACATATGACGGAGGAGGTGGATGTTCGGAGGAAGAAGAACCGGAGGTACGTCCACCGCGAGACAAAGGAGCCAATCATTGTAAGCTATAGTTTATCATTATCATCTGGGGACGTCATTTCTAAAAAATCAAGATTAAAAATAATAAGATTTTTTTCCCAATTTTTTGTAATGACGTCCCCTGATGATAATGATAAATTATAGCTTACATTGATTGGCTCCTTTGTCTCGCGGTGGACGTACCTCCGGTTCTTCTTCCTCCGGACATCCACCTCCTCCGTCATATGTTCCGGCCCCGGTTACACCTCCTCCGTCATTTGTTACTTACAGTAGTACACCTTTTGAAATTTGGAAGCCTTTTTTTCTCCCCACCACTCTCTCATCCCCACCTACCCGTGTTCAACAATATATATGTAACTTTAATTTTATGTAATATTATCGTTGTAATATTCACCCGATTAAATAAAGCGAATTGTTGTTGTTTTTCATTTTATTCTGTCCAGACATATTTTCGGAGGTTCATTTCCGAATTCTCCAAGGGGGGTGTGTTCGGAAATGAACTTCCGAAACACCACATTTTCTGAAAATGTAACTTTATTTCGGAGATGCATCTCCGAAATCAATATTTTATATTAAAAAACACATGTTTTCGGAGATACATTTCCGAAAACACCTTTTTTAAGAAAATAAGTACAGTTTCGGAAATGAACTTCCGAAACAAGGGGTATTGTGGTAAATTCACCATGGGTTGGCAAGAAGGTTAGGAGGTGGGTGAAGAAAAATTCTAAATTTATCATGAATTTTATTCATAATTTATAAGGTTCTTATGGTTTAAAAAATTAAGACTGAGAAAATTTATATTTAAAACTTAGTTATCAACATAATTTTAGCAGCAAATACAGACGATTTCATTTTATTCTAACCATGAGAGGAGGATACAATTTTGAAGCCTGTATTCAGGGGGATTAATTTTAACTGCAATTTCTATCAAATTCAATGTATAAGTGGGTAAAGTTTTGGAATAATGTCAACAACTTTTTTAGTAATTATACAGTTTATTCCTTTTAAATGTCACACCCACACCCGTTGGGTTCGAGTTTTTTCACCTAAACCCGAACCTGCAGCAAAATATATAAAATATATTTTTCCTACAATTTTCCACAATATTACATATATATATATATATATATATATATATATATATATATATATATATATATATATATATATATTAAATGGATAAGTTATAAGAGAATGTGAGAATGAATAAAAACCGTCAGATTGAAAAAAGAATGGTTGTTATTAAGAGGAAAGAGAAATTATTAATCAGATTTTAAAAATATTTAGTGTGATATCCACAAATAAGATCATATGAACTTATTTAAATCCAATGGTCAAATTGAATGGTACATGATGAGGCACTTGAATGATCCCTCACCCTAGAAGCCACCAACAAATGAATTATAGATTTTCATTTAAAAAATTGATAATTTTTTAAAAAATGCATAAAAAAATTAGAAGTTGTATTTGAGAGTTGGTTACGAATATATTAACACCTGACATTGTCAAATATTGGTTTATATTGTGTAAAAACATAGTAATAAACAACAATATTTATGTTAACAAGTAGAAATAATAAATAATAAATATAAATGAAGCAATAATTTATTTAAATTAAATTAAATTTTGTTAATATAGAGCCAAATAGTTGGTTATTAACTCTATGTAGGAATCGACTTCTAATTTTTGCAAAATTCCACTATCAGATTTCCTCCGATCCAAAAATCAGATCACTACCAAAACCCATTAAGATGAAGAAGACCGCATTAACGAACTTCGTAGAAGCTTTTGATTTTGCATCGTTTTCAACCTTCGTCATCGAGGAGATCTGTAGGAAAACGCAATGTGATGAAGCTCTTCTACTACAAAACCTCCTCTAAGAAACTACAGAAACTGAATCACAAAGCGAAAATAGATTAATGCTAGGATGTCAGGATCAAGGGAAGGTAAATGCACTACCATTGGTCATCAAAGCTACCGTGACGAATCATATTGTATACGGTTTCCTCATAGGTGTTTGAAGTAGGATTTTTTCATTTGTTTTGGATCATGGGCTTGAGAATAAGTCAAATTAGGCCTAAGATAAAATCAGTAAAGTTCTCTCATTTTCCTTTTTATTCGTACAACATAAAAATCAGGTACAGACAACGGATGGGACAAGGTGTAGCATGGAAGACTGCAAGTACAAAGGAGCAGGCGGCACTTGCCCTTTTTGCTACATGACGCGCATAGTGGGTGTTCTACGTACTACCTTTTGTCTTCAAGCGCCTTTGTTCTTATCCATTCAAACCAATTCTCCTTCCAATGCATATTTCTTCCATGTATGTCGTAAGAATGCATTTGTTGTTTCTCTTTTCCTCTTAGCTGCTTCCAGCCTTCTCCTTTCTTTTGAATCCCAGTTACTGCCCTAACTCTCATGCCTGAGCTCATCATAACTACCTAGCAAACAACAACAAATACAAAAAAAAAGTACAAAAGAATTTCAAAGTTTAAATCAACTACAAATATGCAACATTTGTGGTTTTCTTCCAGGGGTAACATTTTGGTACTTTGAAGCTTATTCTGACAGTATGAAGAATTTTGATGATCACTTTTACCTAGTTAATCCTCAGGCTGAGGAAGCGCATGTGAAGATCCTCCACGTAGGACCCGGACCTTACTCTGTTTGTTAGGACATCCTCCATAAGTATTGGACTCAGAGCCACTACTTGACAAGGAATGTGTTATATGCTTACAAGGAAAGAGACCTATTTCTAGAGGAATTAAACTTGAAGAATCAATTTGCGTCCATAAGGAGCTTGGATGCATCGGTAACTTTGATAAACTGGGCGAAAAAGTGTATTCAAACCCGTTGATTGGTGGGTGCCAAATCAAAAGCGAAAATGAAGAGAATCATTGGTAAGTGGCACCATGGCCTTATTTTCCTTGTTTCATTTTCTTGAACTTTCTCTAATGTCCCTTTTCTTAATCGTGTAGATGGAATGAAGAGCGGGGATGTCATGTGGCAATTGAGGAAAGAGATTTAGATGACTGTTACTTTGGTTGGAATTTCGAGTACTCATTATGTTAGGGGAGCTTCCACTTAGGGTACACCTACTATAACGCATTTTGGTTCAGTTATCAGGCAGGTTTCTCAAACAATTCCTCCTAACGCTCGAGTGGGGTCTTTTGAGTATCCTGGTACTATGGTGGAAAATGTCACTACAACATTTTTATCCTACGGCAACGCCTAATTTTAAGGTGGTAAAAACGCCGTACTCGTAGAGAGTAATAGACAACAAATTTTATATTTTGTTGGGGTAGGGTATATATTTCTTACAAATTTTATGTTAACGGTTAAAAACCGTTCTCGTAGATCACAAAAAAAATGGCATATATCAGCAACGGATTGAAACCCTTCTAATATATATTTTTTGATATTTAATAAAATATTTATTATAAGAAAAATTTCATTTGGCTTAATTGAAGATATGACTATTCTAATTCTCAATAAGCACCGTTCCCTTTCCAAATATTAGTGAGCGCTAATCTAAATTGTGGCCGTTCCCTTTCCAAAATTTCTTGAGCGCTAAAATCCCAAATCTTCCCTCCCAACAAATTTGCTTGACTCTTCTTCAACCAAAACAATCAGAATAAACCCTAACCCTTTCATTCTTCAAGCTAATCAATCTAAACCTAACCCTTTCTTCTCATCACACAAGATTCTCTCCTGCGTGTCCGATTTGTCAATACGGATTGGATCTCTTGTGTAAGCTTCATTGCCTTGGTCACTCGAGAACGAAGGTTAACGAAGAACACAACAGTCACTCACGAACGAGGTATCACCACTTCTTAGTTCAACCGGTTTATATTTCATTATCTAGGTAATCTTTAATTTGTACCCCTTTCTCATCTCTCTGGGACTGTACGTGGCAAGCAATACAGTCGAACTCGGGAACTTTCTCTCTGCACTTTTATGACTAACAAAATGATTGGTGGAATCAATTCATAAATTGAAACTAATGTTATTTTGAATTGTTGATTTTTAGGGTTTAAGTTTTTTAGTTATTGGTGTCCTCAAGGGTTGCAGAAATTTCAAGGGTTGGCATACTCAACTGCAGTAACTGGTGAGTTTCCTAACTTTTGAGTGTTAAGGTGATGAGTAACTACAATTGACATGATAATAAATTACTTCTAACTTTTCATTAGAGTTAGAGATCATGATTCAGAGTGTTATTATGTCAATAGATATGAGTGTTGCTTCATTTACTTGAACTTGTTTCTACATGCTGGTTTCTTTGTGCTTGTTCTTTATTTTTAGGCAATTAGAGAATAGTTTATCTTAATGTTAGAGAAATCAAGGTGATTGTATGATGAACGTGATAACTTAAGCTAGTGTGTTGAACAAGTCTATCTTTGTAGGGATTTTATTTAGCTATATTAATACTTTTAACTTTTCGGTTGAAGATAAACTTAAGCTACTTGTACATTGTTGAAACACATCTATGTTTATACGGAAATGGAATCTTCATGTTATAGTATTAGCTTCATGTTTAAACCAAAATTGTGATATATTTCATTTTTTCCACTACTTTATGTTTTTTATGTATTTCATAAAGCTCAGTTACTAAACTGCCTGCAAGTAAACACCTCCAGCCACTTTGAGTTCAATGAATTTGTTTTAGTTGCCTCTATTCAAGGAGAGGGTTTATGTTTTAGTTTATGAGTTATATTTAAATTGAATTGAATTTTTATACATCACTCAACAATAAATTATTTTTGGCTAATCTCAATAACTCTACAAACTACTTTACCATCCTTTCCACTCATTGTGCAAGTGTGAAATCTATAGGGTCTGCAAATGAACCTCTTTTTATTTCTAATTATTCTGTGTTTCAATCACTTTCACTCCCTATTTCAAATTATTGTTTGTGTTTATAACATTATTTCCTCAATTTCACTACCGGTATATGCTACAACAACAATAGTAGTAGAAACCAATCTCTTTATTTCTTTTCTGCTAACATCTCAGCATGCTGCCCCAAGTTCTTTGCTGTTAATCTCTGTCAATCTGCATTCAATTTATTTCAAAAAATTAGTAACTGCCAATTTTACTTGAAATTTGAATGGACATGCACAAAATTGCAGATAATTGAACTTGTGAAGAAGCACATACTGACTGCAGGACCAAAGCATTTTCCTTTCACTATTCCACCTCTACATCTATAAAGGTTTGGTTGTCCATTTTTATTACTCTAATGCTTATATTTTATTCTGTTGTTGGAGTTTGAATTGGAATTTTTTTGGATATGATATCTTTGATTGCAATATATTCTTAGCATCGCTGCATGCTTATGGAGTCCCTTCTTAGCATCACAGTTTACTTCCTCTCCCAATATGTTTTTTTGAACTTAGTTTTACTATAAATTAATGAATTATAGTATATAGTCAATTACAAACTTAAAAAACAAAAACCAGTTTTCACTAAATTAATGTTAAATATGAATTCCGAATGTGAGCTGTTAAAACTTCCTTTTAGTGTCACAATATGTGTTTCTTCTTAATGATTTTTCTTCTAATGTGCTAATTATCTTAATTTTAAATTTCATATCCAGTGATAAAGGATTGATAATTTGACATGAATTAGTTCATGGAAACAAAAATATGATTTATAAGAGCTAAAACTTCATTTTCTTATGCCATATAAAACAAATATGACAATAATATATAGTGGTGAGTGTGGTGAGGACCGCCACTGTTTTTTAGATGTGCTTGTATTGAATTAGATCCACTTTAGTGAGGCTAATTGTATGGTAATTTTCTGGGATTTTAATGAATCGAGTCGAAGTCAAGTTACAAATAATTTGCATCAAACTTGAATCAATTTTAATCAAATTTGATTCGGTTTGCTACTAGTATATCTTTCTAAATATATATTTTTGCAGGAAAAATACAATGTCCCAAAGGAAGGAAGGAAGGCTGTATTTGCTACTGTAAATGATGCTTGGAGACGATACAAATGCTCTCTTAAAAAGAAGCATTTTAGTAAGTACAAAAACTTACGAGAGCAGCTAAAAAATCGTCCACAAGAGGTACCAGAAGAAGACTTTAGAAAGTTATTGGAGTATTGGAGAGATGGAAAAAATCAAGTAAGTTATATTCATATTCATGTTTTACATGCTGAATTATGTGTTGAATTAAAGTCACTTTTCAAATGCATTCTATGCTGAATGTAAAAAGTAACATTTCTTGTGGGCTTTATGACTAACATCAAACTATTATGTAGGAAGTTAGTCATCAAAATGCTCAAAATATAGCTCAACTGAAATGGAGACATCGAATGGGGAATAAAGGCTTTGCTGTTATAAGAGAAAAAATGGTATTCTTTTTAAAATTATTTAAGTGAATATTAAATTGTGTTGCTTATTAATAGTCTCATACTCTTTGTTTTACTTGGTTTAGCGTGAATGTAATGAAGATAAAGAACCTCCGACTCAAGCTGAAATGTTTATTGCTACTCGACAAAGTAGGAAAGGAAAGGAGTTGGATCAAGAAACCAATACAGCAATTGTAAGTATTATTGCAAGTTGTTGTTGACCTTGTTTGTTTGAAAATTAGAACAGATAAAAAAGATGTGTGCTTTGGCAACTGAACAGGTATTTTACTAATGGTTCTAGAACCGATTCGAATTGCCATTACCCACACATAAACCAAACTGAACCATTGTTTTTAAAACATGATAATTGATATTGTATTAGAACTCAACCATGAAAACTTGTTACCATGCTATAATATGTGTATCTGCAATCACAAATAATAGTGATAAAAATATAATTATATATCCTAACAAACTAAAAACGATACTAATTGGTCAATAAATATACAACGAAATATATATTTTGAGTTACCATTGTGACAGTCTTCCTTGCATTTAGTCATTAATATATATCTATTATTAACTTATATAGACATGTAAAAACCATTGTCATGAAGAAGTATCAACATTAGTCAATGTACCCAAAGTTCAAAGGCAGAATATTATTTGAAAAGTATCATCCATCTGGTGAATGTCCAATAATTGTAGTCTAGCTTTTATTCAGGCTGTGGTATTTTGATTGTTCTCTCTTGTATTTTGTTATGTTCTTTGACTTTTATTTACTACTACTATATTGTGTACATTGAGTATAGTGTTGATTTTGTATTCTGTTCTTTTCCTTTTATTTACTACTATTTTGTTATGTATTGTATGCTAGATAAAGCTTCAAGACTTGATTGAAAATCAAGGTAAATCTTCTTCAGAAGCTTTTGAAAGTGTATTAGGCAAACAAAAACCTGGAAGAGTGCGTTGCCACGGAAGAACCACAACACCGACTCTCTTGAAAAGAAATGAAGAAATTGCAAAACTTAAAAGAGATCATGCTGCCGAGGTCAGACATGTGATACAAGAGATGGAAGAGAGACGTCGTCAAGATAAGGAGGAAACAGAAAGAAGAATGCAACTTCTCCTTAAGACCGTTCTGAATCAAAACACCTCAAATTTGGATATAGAGGCTCTGGCAGCTTTGATATCAGCTCCTGCAACTGATGCTAATAGCGCCTTACGTTCTTCTGCGTCAACACATGCTCCAATTAATGATCAAGTAAGATTGAATTATTTTATTCTTTACATTCTAATTTTAAGGCCTTCGAATAATAATCTTATTTCAATTAAATTATACTTTTATTTTGCAGAACATGAATGATGATATGAATGGAGATTTTCAGTCATTCGGAGATGAAGAAACATAAATGTAGAGATGTAGATGTTTAACTTTTTCTAGTGATTCAAGATGTTATTTTGATTAAGATGAAGATTAACATTATAGAGTTTAAGTTTACTTTTAGAGATTCAAGATGTTATTTTGGTTATGAATGATGATTGACATTCAAATATGTACATTAAAGATGTCATTTTGGTTGTGAACATGATTGACATTAGGATATATAATGAATGAATGATGTTATTTTGTTATTTAATTTATTAAATATTTAATATCATATTAAAATTGTATTTGAATATTCTTATATATAAAAAAGTGAATGATGATTGATATTATTTATCAGGTTTATTAAACAAACAGATTTTATATTTAAAAAAAAAATTCAGCTTTTGCAATGGTTAGAAAGTGTTTCTGTAGTTATAAAGCGTTGCTGTTTTAATTGAAGAAGAAATTGATATTAGAGTCTATAAGAACGGCTAATCATGGACTACAGTAAAAAATCGTTTCTATAGAAAGTAAAACAGCCGTTCCCTTAACTAAACCAATTGCAACGGTTATAATTTGCAAACGGGGTGCAACCGTTGTTGTTTGGCACCGTTCTCTAAAGATTATTAAACAACGTAAGACGTTGCTGTTGGATAAACAACCGTTGCGAAAGGATAAGGGAACGCCTCAGATTGGCACGGTCCAAAAACCGTTCTAATAGGCAACGGCAACGGATTTTTTGGATTTTGCAACGGTTTTCGGCCGTTGCCGTATAGTAAAAATGTTGTAGTGTGTACAACTGCTTTCCCGAGAAGTAGCCGAGAAGAATGAAGTTTTGGCTTCCGTTCTAGTATCTTTGTCCAAGGCGGAGACCGCTCTAAAAGAGGTAAACTGGTCCAATGGATCCTGCTAAAAAAAGGATAGAAGAATTGAAGAAGTTTATGAAAAAAATCTCGAGAAAGTCAGAAGAAGGATGTTGATGGTCTTTATGTGAGTACCAAGAGAACCTTGTTCTTTCTAAGGAGCTAGTCAAGTCGTTATAAGAGAATTTCTCTATTGCCGATGGTGCTTTTGAGAGTACTTTAAAGCAAGTGGAATATTTTTATCCTGATGTTCGTGTCTCTCGAGATCGAGTTTGTTTCAATCGAGCTATCAAGGATGGGGAAGTGATATTTTTGATGGATTATCTCACGTTGTCACTTTTAAAAAGTGAAATTCTAGTGATTAAGCTAGTAGACACAAAAATTGTTTTAATAAAATTTAATATTATTAATTTATATTGATTTTTCAAATTTAAAATTACAAATAATTATACTAATATGATAAAAATGCAATAAATTAATATGATTGGTACAAAATGTAACATATAGCATACTAAAAATCAATACTATACAATATAGTGATCAATTTTTTGGTTAAAAAATTTAAAATTGGAGATGCGGGGTATCGATCCCCGTACCTCTCGCATGCTAAGCGAGCGCTCTACCATCTGAGCTACATCCCCATTTATATTAAATTATTATTTTTAAAAGGATCGATTATATTTGAAACTCAAAAAAAACTATTATTATAATAATTAAACATAAATAATTTTCACTTTTGACACAATGAAAATTTCATTTTAAACTCAATTTAATCAAATCAAATCATTTTTTAAAATATTTTTTATTTATCTCATTTTTCATTATAAATCGTTTTAGATTTTTCACCCATGTTAAAAAATAATAATAATTGTTGTATGAAAATGAAAAATTATAAAGACTTTATAAATTTTTTTTTCATTAATGATATGTGGAAGATACATTTAAGGATATAATAAATATTTAAGGATATAATAAGAAAAAGATCATTAATTATTTATTAGAATTGTAAAACAACTTATATTTAAATACAATTTTTTTTTCTAAAACGACTTATTATAAAAAATGGAAGGAGTAATAAACTAGGCAACGTGAGGAATGTAGCGGTTTGATTTAAATCAATTTTCACTTAAAAAGAAATGTTTGAAGCGATGGAATCTATTCCAATTTGGTTTGATTTAATTTTTAATGTTTTAAAAGATAAAACCAAATTAAACTAATTTGTTTAGTTTGATTTAGTTTGGTTTATTGATTTAGAACAATTTTTTTCAAAGAATATATCTATCATATAACTATTATATTCTATGCTATATTTTTTTAAAGGGTAATGCTAACGAGTGCCCCGGGGGCACTGGTTAAGAGTTTAAAATGATATATTTTGTTTATTAAACACTTTTATTAAATGTAGTGAAAATTAAAATAATTGACTATCATGAGAAATAAAAGGTATGTTTTTCTTAAAAACACTTGTATTCAATGCATTGCAAGTTTAAATAATTGATTTATTTAAAGAATATTTTATATATTTGGAATTCTTAACCAGTACCCCTGGAACACTCGTTAGCATGACCCTAATGTTATAATGGATTCAAAGGTATTAAGTTTATTAAATTTTAAATCTGATTATGTATTCAAAGGAATTAGGGCTTATCAAAATCTAAATTATAATCGTTTCAAATGCATTAAGTTTTTTTCAAAAAAAAAAAAGAAAAACTCATGATAATGTTAAGTCTCTTTTTTAAATATATATGGTAATGTTGCAATTTTTTTATTTATTTAGGGTAAATTATAATTTTCAAGGACTAAAGGTTAATTTAGAAAATTTTCAATAGTCCCAATTACACAATTTTTATTTATGATTTCAATTTAATATTTTATGAATTTATATAATTAATGATTAATATTTTATGGATTCACCATTGGAAGTGTTTTTGGATTTTGGGCTACGAGTTTTAGTTTATTATGGATGTGGCGCAATAAGAAGATCATATTGATGGGTATCAGAGACTGTTCGATCTTGGTGCACATATTGGACAAAAGGTGTCGGATTATGCGGAGGCAATTCAAATGAATATGGTCATCATGGAGCATCCTAGAGTGTTTCAACAAATTTCTTGGTGCCCGCTGAAGAGGGGTTGGATGAAATTGAACATGGATGGAGTTATTAATTGGGGGGGGGGGGGGGAGTAATTAGGAACGATAGTGGGGAGATGATAATTGGGTTTGCGAAGTTTTTGGATAGCTGTAATGTTTTTATAATAGAGTTTTGAGGTTTATATGAAGACATCAACTTAATTCATGATAGGGGCATGTTGAAAGTGAATATTAATGTTGATTCCACTAAGGTTCTTAAAGCTATTGGGTGGAGGTGTTCTAGTATAATAGAGAGTCTTTCGTTTATTAATTGAATCTATAGCTTCATTGATGATTTGGAAGAGGTATTTATTTGTCACTCATACAAGGAGACGAATAAATGTGTGGATGTGCTTGCGAGTATGGGTTGTGGGATTCACCATGATGTGATGCTTTTTGATGTTGCTTTATATTGCATTGTTAGGTTGCTTGAGGAGGATGCTAGGGTGCCTCCACCACTAGGTTTGTGTGTGTAGTTTTCTTGTCTTCGGGCTTCGGCCCTCCTTGTAACCAAAAAAAAAAATTGATATTAAAATTTTATTTTATAAAAAAAATATTAATTTTTTTTATAAATAATAAAATGTTAGCATTTAAAATAAAAAATTCTACAAATCAAAAATATGAGACCATTATGATCGGTAATTACACAAATTTGTTATGAAAAACAAAAATTTATCATTTATTAAAATTTAAAACTTCACCAAAATAATGTGGATTAATGTTCAAAATTATTTGGTCAAACTACAATTACTTATTTGTTTTTTCTTAATTTTTTGTCTTAAATCAGAACAAATTATAACATAATACACCAACATTTAAATTTTTTTGTAAGCAACTTTCATGTGAATCAATGTATATTATATCTTTTTAAACAATTTAAAAATCTCCGTGCAAAAAGTGTGTAATTTTTCAAATAGTTAAGACTAATTGAAAATTCTACAGTTAAATTAATATATGTGTTTCATTATATAAGTACGACAAAAGTAAGCCATTATTTAAAATTTGAGGAAAACGTGTGTCACCTATAAAATATTTTTCACAATTTGTAAGGGTTGACAAAAAGACATGTCCGCCATCTTTAGGTCTGTCCAACAAAAGTCCAGAAAAATGGGACGGAACAAGGCCGGCATAATAGAAGGTGCGGGCGTAGAATCTTTTTCTTTCTTGCAAAAAAAAAAAAAAGAGTGAGGATGGGACGAGTCCAACATGCATTGCTCGCTAAAGCCTAAAACTTGAAAAAAATCATGCCCTTACCATTAATCCATACACACAAAAATAACGGGGGTGGGGTAGACAAGAAAAACAAAGCGGGATGAGTAGACATAATATGAGTGTCAGTCTCAAATATAGGCTCACTCTGCAAAAAAATGCAAGCAAAATCGAGTCTGTTTTTCACCTATAACAATTTGTGTCATACAACAAACATGTATATGTTGATTGCATCAAGAAGATTGCAATTTATTCTCATATCTAATGTTCATGTTCTTGGCTAAACAGAAGCATCGAACATAGTTTTGTTATGTGTACTTTTGAACATAATTCAACTTCTGTTTTATTTTTATACTAAGTATATTAATAATTTCCTAGCTTTTAAATTTTGATGCATTTTGACTATAGTTCAATCTATCAATTATAAACTATAAATATGTTGTTCTCAAATGTTATCAATTCATGTATGCTTCTGAATTACTACTCCTCATCACATTAAACCCACACTGATCTTTTACTAGTGATGTGTAAAATGACATTAAGAAAAGCCAAATTCCATGTTTTTTAGGCATTCTTTAATGAAATTCAAAGTTGTACATGTAATTGTATGTTCGATCTTCTTGTAGCTTGAAGCATCATACAGAACTATAATTTTGCTTTTCTTTGCTTTGTTTAATTTTTAGTTTGAGTTTTATGTGCAAGAATTGCCAAGTTAGTCTATTTCAAAAACCCAAATCAAACTAAAGTTACACAAGTTAATAATTATAGAGTAGATAGATGGTATGAGCAATATCAGAAATATAAATTTCTACAAGTATAAGATCGTCTTCAATTTAACTGTTTATATTAAATTTAATTTGATCTATTTAAATTAAGAATAAATTTAATATCTTACATTCTAAGTATGTGTTTATTTCCTCTTGTTTCGCCACTATGTTTCATCAAATTTGGAAGGCTAAAAATTTGGCTAGGTTTGAGAATAGAATAATCACTTGGGAATATTGCAGGCCGGTTATTTCTTCACTTGTTAAGATTATAGGCAGCAACAATTTCAAGCTTTCCAATTCGGATCTGTCCAGCTTTTTCGTGCTCTAGGCTTTTGATATTGAGCTGCACCCTCGCTTGCCTCTAAAGAGTATTAAGGTTCTTTAGTCTCTTCTCCCCGTGGGATGGATTAAGTGTAATATCGATGATCTCGCGAAAGATTCTCCCATGACAAGTTCTTGTGGAGGCATTTTTAGAAACGACAGGACCAGTCATATGAGAAGCTTTTGCGCTTATTTTAATGAGGGGAATTCCGTTTCTGCGGAGCTGTTGGCAGCTATTTTAGCTATTAAGAAAGCTAAGGAACGTAACTGGCTTAAGTTATGGCTTGAAACATGTTGTGTTTTGGTGGTGAATGATTTCTCTAATTCTAATCTCGTCCCGTGGAATATCAAATCTCGTTGGCTCAATTGTTATGCGTATACTTTAAATGTGAACTTCATAATTATACACATCTATCGTGAAGTCAATTTTAGCGCTAATTTCTTGGCTAACCTTGGATTTTAAACCAAAGATTCCTCTTGGTTCGATAGTTTACATCCTCGATTGTTTAAGGACTTTTTGTTTGACAAGCAAGACACTCCTAAATTTTAGCTTTGTAATTAAAGGGCCTTGCTTTTGCTCTTGTCCTTGTAACTTTTTCTTTTATTAATGATATTCTCTGTTGTTTTAAAAAAAGTACTCCCTGCGTCCTAAATTACAAGAGAAAAAAATACATTTTTATAGTCCCAAAATATAAGAGAGGAAAAATTAACTTCATCTTTTTAAGGTGGAATTAAATACAAATTGCATTTAATTTATTTTCTCTTTTTTTTTTCTATAACCAACAATCAATTAGAATTGTATCTACATCTTCCTAAGACAATTATTACAAGAAAAATTCAAAAAATCATCATCCAAATTATTGTGTTTTTATTTTTTCTTAATAAATGTGTTTTTTTTTTTCTTTAATATTTTGGAACGGAGGGAGTATGTGTTTGTTTTAAGATGATGAATTGATTTTGATTGTATATAGAATTTAATGGTGAACTGGTTGTGTGACTGTATCTATAATTTAATGCTGAACATAATATCATCATTTTGGAGATTCAAATCGTAAATGATGGTGACCTTAATTTCATGATGAGGAGTATATTTTGGTTGCATTTGTTATTTGATGGTGAACATGATATTATCATTTAGAATATATATGGATTTTTTTAACTTCAATAAATACATTTGATGATGAACTATCATCGTTTTCAGCATGTTGTATGAATTTATTTACTTTAATTTGAAGTTATTTAATAAAATAGAGTGCATAGAGTAGTTTGTTTTTAAAAAAGGGGAATGCTAACCAGTGCCCCAGGGGCAGGGCACTGGTTTAGGATCATTAAATGTATCATTTTAATCCATTAATATTATTTAGAAAAGGAAATCATTAATAGTGTTATTTATGACTAAAAAGAAATTCAACTTTTTAAACCATATTAAAAACAATTGAGACGTTACATATTATTATTTTCCATTTTCATTTTCGGTTGCTTTTAAATACCTTCTGCATAAGGTGCATGTTCTTCACATTTTAGAAATATATTCTTTTTATTTATTTATTTATTTGGAATATGATATTTATTTATTTATTTTATGATGTGTTTCTTTTTGTTTATTTTATGATGTTCTTCACATTTTATAATTTTTTTTATTTTTTTTATTTTATTTCTAGTAAATCACGTGCATTTGAAATGTTAATATTGAATTGAGTTATATTATTTGGCATCATAATGTCATTTACTTTTAATAAATGAATAAATTAATTTGAGTGACTTAATAATTAGATATATTTAATTAAAACTGTTTTTAAAATAAATAAAAATGTGAGTAAAGATCATTTATTACTTCTTATCCTAATGTTTATAATGATTACAGATATTAATACAATGAAATTGACATTAAATATATGAAAATAGTTGTTTAATCACTTTAAATAAAAACTCCGCAAGAATGGAAATGGAGGAAAAAGTTCCTCCAATGACACTTTGAGATGGAGATTGGGAAAATAACATTCATCCCGTCAATTTTCTACTTCGACTATATTACTTAACTTTTACTCCCTCCGTTTTTTATTATAAGTCGTTTTAGACTTTTCACACAGTTTAAGAAAAATAATAATTGTTGTATGAAAATGAGAAATTATGAAGGTTTTTACAAAGTTATCATTCATTAATGACATATGGAAGATAAATTTATATAATTGAAATGAGAGAGAATAATAAATATTTAAGGATATAATAGGAAAAGTAGCATTAATTATTCATTGGAATTGTAAAGCGACTTATATTTAAATACAAAATTTTTTCCAAAACGACTTATAATAAAAAACGGATGGAGTATATTTTATATATTACTCCATCCGTTTTTTATTATAAGTCGTTTTAGACTTTTCACACAGTTTAAGAAAAATAATAATTGTTGTATGAAAATGAGAAATTATGAAGGTTTTTATAAAATTATCCTTTATTAATGACATGTGGAAGATAAATTTATATAATTGAAATGAGAGAGAATAATAAATATTTAAGGATATAATAGGAAAAATAGCATTAATTATTCATTGGAATTGTAAAACGACTTATATTTGAATACAAATTTTTTTTCCAAAACGACTTATAATAAAAAACGGAAGGAGTATATTATATATAATATATAATTTTACATAAAAAAATATTAATATATTAGAAATGAAGAGTCATTAGTGAATCATTTTATATTTATATTTTATTGTATAATGTATTCTTTTACTACCCAAATACTCAATCCTAAAAAAATACACTCAATCCATAATACATAATGTATACACTTTCTCTTTCTTTTCTTTTTTCAATAATGTCTGTCTCATTCATTCATCTCTCATTTGTTCTCATCATCATCACAATAAGCAAGTATCCTCTTTTATTCATTGTACTTATGATAATTACTTTTCAAATTCATTTTACTTTCTATTGATAATATGTTTTTTTATTCAATTAATAAATTACTAGTTATAAATTTGTCACTCACAAATAATCAATTAGTAATAATCAATTATTGAAAGCTTAGTAATAAGTTCTGTTAGTATTTATTATTATTTTTTATAAAAATATTAGCTACTTTTTTTTATTGATGCGGTCATAATTTGTTTTTATATAAAATATGTATTTTTTTTTTAAATAACGAAATATTAGTGTCATAATTTTAATTAAAAATATAAAAGTATTTTTAAAATTTGAACTCCATAGAAATGGAGATGGGAAAAAGTGAATAGTGAAAAAAGAAATTTTAAAATCTTAATAAAAAAAACTATTGTAATATAAGAGCAAAGTGAATAGTAAAAAAAGAAATTTTTAAATTTTTAATATGACTTAAATGTAGAGCTAGAATTTGAATTGATGGATATATTTGAGTTAAAATTTGGATCGAACTTAACAGTAAATAATATAGTAAATAATGATAAGTTGATTTTTTTTAATATAACATTACAACACTCAACACTCCACATCATTTTCTCTCTCTTCCACCTAATAACTCAACACTCATTCAACTTTTACCTTCTCCAATGGTTTTTCACTCAACACCCTACCCCACCACTTTTTATTTTCATATTCTTATTTAAAATTTATTTTTATTTTTATAATTACATAAAATTACAATTATCGATTAAAATTAAATTAAAATAATAAATACTTAACAATTTATTTTTTAATTTTTTGTAATAAAAACAAAATTTATTTAAATAATTGGATACAATACAAATCATATTAAATTAAATTAAAATACAACACACAAGTAACGTAAACACTAATAGAAAGATAATAATAAGATTAAGATTGTGAAAAACTTGGTTTTTTTTTCTGTGTCCAAATCAAATGAACCAAGTCTCTATTTATAGAGAAAAAAATCATGAATTTTGGTAAAAAATAAAAAAATAAAAAAAGATAATTTGCAACGAAATAATTGAGTTCAAAGTATTAAATGGATAAAAATTTGGCCAGCCAATCAGAAGCTGCCACATGCCCCCCTGCGTCAGCCTCAATTGTGTTGAGTTTTCTCAACACCTCTCTCTTCCACCTCACACTCAACACTACTCTAAACACCCATTGGAAGAGATTTTGCATGTTGAGTTCAACTAAACACACCCATTGCACATGGTTTAACTGTAGAGTTATAATCTCGATTGATAGATAGCTATTGCAATTAAGATTTGATAAATGTTGATGTGACACTCATGGGTAGAGGAAGACTAAGGATCAATAAATAATTATTGATTCCAAAGAGTAAAAAACGAAATTTCAAATTTTTAATATCACATTAATTTAAAAAAAGTCAATTATTGTATGTAGATTAAGGAATAACAATCAATTATTGTATAGAATAGAATAATTGAAACACCTCGAAGAAAACAACATTTAGACATTTAGATGAATAAAATTAAGCCAAAAGAAAATAAAAAACTAATTTCAAAATAATTTAATGTTGTTTTCAAAAAGTTATATTCTTTTAAAGCATTTTTTATTTAAAAGAATAATTTTTTGACACTAAAACGTTACATATTAGAAGTTCAATTCAAATTAGTGTTTTTAGAACAAAACTAGTTGATTCTTGTAAGCCAAGTAACATGCACAGCAGAATCGAATTGCTTCCTCCTCATAAGTTTTCTCAGCAAAATCTATAATTTGCAACAAAATTTCACTTCATCACAACTTATCAGTTATCACAACAGACATTAAATAAGTTCAAAATAGGATCAGACACCAAATTTTGAAACATGGTTCTAAGATTAAGCATTCTCAAACTAGGATATAAAACTAAAATGTCAGTTTTGCGGGATCCGATGATTCAGCATTTTCAAATTGCTTCTCTTTTGAATAGAGCTCCTGATAACAAAGGAATCACAAAATTAATCATGTCAGCTTTTGCATTTGAGTAATTATTTCTTAATATGGCTTCCTTGAGCTTCATGAGAGCTGCAATGTTTATAACTACATGGACACAATAGTGCAACAAGTACACGCGCAACTTCAAATTTCAATACTAACATGAATGGTTTCCTTTGAAACAAAATGAACCATATATTATGTAACTCTAGCAATCGTTCAAGAGTTTCTAAAGACCATGTTTCCTCATTTTTGGCATAGACCTTTTGATTTAGAGAGTCGATTACTATGCTGAGTGCTGACATTGCGAAAACCATATATTTGATGACCGTTGTGCATTCTACCAGGTTTAAGTTTGAACAATAAACCGTGATCCCGAGCATAGGCCTCAATAAGTTCCTTCGCACTCATTTCATTCACACCATCTGAATTGACAGCAGAGCCCAAGCTTGCAGCGGCCTGTTATCGAGCAGAGGCTGCTGCTTTCTGCTGAGTCTCAAATTTCCTCGGCTCACTTACCCTGATATAGCTTACCTTCTCCTTCAAACCAGGTTGCACCACCTCCATACCTTCAGCAGAATGTTTCATCATATCAAGACCGCAATTGAGGTTATATTTGAATACTTTCATTAGCCAAGAGTTCTTTTGGAATAAGTTCTTTCCAGCCCAAATACCATTTTGTAACTTCATCAAAGTTTGGATTTAAGCACAAACAATGATACAAAGAAGATCTCCATCGTGTCAACCATCATATGAATTAGAATGGCTGGAGCCCAACTCATAACCAGTTTAGTGAGGTCATGTTTCCTTTGCTTTCTACTAGAATAGTTACCATGATCGTCGTCCTCGGAATCAGCAAAAACTCCATAGAGAACATCGTCTTTGGTTTGAGATTGTTTCTCTTTACGCTTTCGATAGTAGAACTCACCACCTACAAAATCATTCTCCTCTCCGAATTCCATCTCTTCATCTTCATCCATCTTTGGTTTGTGCATTCTTTAGATTGGGATGTGAAAACAGGTTCCAAACTCATTACCAATCATATACTTAATATATCTTAATACAATCAAAACTTTAGTAATATAGAATTCATCATTTCTTAGAAAAATAATAAATCAACAGTCAAGTTACACTTGAATACAAAAATATTTAAGCCTTTAAAAAATTGAAATAGAAGATAAAGAGTCTAAGAAATAGAGATAATTCTATTAAATTTATCATGGTTTTTCATTCTTTACATTTAGATATTTGAAAGAGCTAGAAACATAGTCCAGTCAAAATATGTACCCAACAAAAGTAGTGTTAATGTTAGCATGTTTCTATTACCACATTTCCTTACATTAAGTTTTTTAGCACAATACTAGTTGATTCTTCTAAGCCAAGTAACATGCACACCTGAGACCAGAATTAAATTGCTTCCTCCTGTTAAGTCTCTCAGCAAAATCTGCAATTTGCAAGAAAATTTCACTTCATCAAAATTTATCAAAACAGACATCAAATAAATTATGGTTAACAAAAAATCCTATACAGATTGGACTAAATAATTCAAAATAGGATTAGACACCAAATTTTGAAAACGGGTGTGAAATACTTGCAAATCATATTAGGAACATGGTTCTAAGATTCAACATTCTCCAATTAGGATATAAAATTAACATACCAGAAGCTTAATTTGCAAAACTCAGGGTTCTAAACAGCTTCCAAGCTATCTTGTGCTGAGCAACAGATGCAAAAAGCTCCAAAACTTCATCTTCGTTGAAAGAAGTCACCAATCCATAAATTGAAAAAATCAGTAGAAAACCGAGAACCACCGAAGAATTCTCAACATTTTCTTTCATGTTTGCTTTCAAATCAAGTGCTAGCTTCAATGCTTCTTCTCTTACACGAGGTTTAATATCTGGTGAGATTTTCATCAGTTGTTCTAGCAGATAGATACATATGTCATCAATAATCACATCATTGTCTCCTTTCTCATCAAAGTGGATGAATGGGGTTCCGTATTATATCCAAAATCAATTCTGCTGGATCCGATGATTCTCTCAGATTAGCTAATTGTTTCTGTTTTTTTTTAAAACAAATGAAGTGCATAAACGCATGTGTCTAGAGACTCTAGTAAAATAAGTGATACTTATAGGCTTCTATTGTTTCTGTTGTAGCCAGTACAATACTACAAAATGAACATAGTTAAATACATAAATAAACATGTAAAATAGCCCCTTAAACAAAATTATGAATTTAGGGGTATGAAGTACTCATCAAGAAGAGACAGAAAGCAGTGTTCCAAGGATATTCAAGACAATTAATAGATTAATAGAAAGTTAGTCTTTGAGCTCAGGAGGTATTGTCTTTTTTCTTAATGACCTCCTTGGTATTGTAGGCTGAGGTGGAGGCGGATCTAACTTCCTTCGGTTTTTAGGCTTAGGTGGAGACAGAGCAAGTGCATCACCCAAGGATAAAGAGGCAACATTCCCAGTCAAACTTTCATTCTCTTCTGTCTCGGCCGCCACATCCTTCGTCAAACTTTCATTCTTTGCTGTCTCGGCTGCCACATCCTCCGTCAAACTTTCATTCTTTTCCGTCTCGGCCGCCACATCCACCGTCAAACTTTCATTCTTCTCCATCTCGGCCGCCACATTCTCCGTCAAACTTTCATTCTTCTCCGTCTTGGCCGCCACATCCTCCGTCAAACTTTTATTCTCCTCTGTCTTGGCTGCCACACACCATGGACATGGTATAATCTGAAAAATGAAAGGAAAAAAATTGATAAATAGAATATGTCAATTCTTAACCAGAACCAGTGGCTCTATTCAATGAGCGGTTATACATTTCAAAGGATGTTCTAGTTTTCTTTTAGGCCTAAGATGATTGGGCCTATATGTTAGGAACCTGAAAAACCACAAGTTACAGAATATAGAAGAAATGGACTAAAATGCACAAATATGGAAATAGTGTATTATTTCTAAGGTAAATGCAAGAGGATGAATATCCTAATGTCCTACAAAGGCAAAAAGCCAATTGTCCAAAACAAACTATAAACTTCCATAACAATCTCACACTCCCTCACCTCACTCTATATACTCCTAAGAAGCATAACAAACTTGCCAACTAAGCTGCCTACCCCACTCATTATTTACCACATAACCATTTTCCCATATCTCTCATACTCGGATCTCTATCACTATACATACATATAAGGTACCGAACAAAATGTATTCATCGAACAGTTGATACAATGATAAGAGTGCAAAAAAATACCTCGTAGGCTTCGATAGTTTCTAACGGTTTCCAATCCTTCCTTTTAGACTCATACTTTTGAATTGGCGGGTAAGGAAAAGACGATGGCTTTGGCTTTAAGGAAGGTATTCTCTCAAACACAACCGCCTAACATTAGTTAAGTAAAATATGATTAGCAAAAAATAAACCACGTGAGAAATATAAGATATTAATAAAAAAAATGGAAATTAACAATTACCTCGAAAACTGGCGCACACCCTTTAAATTTATGTTGTTTTCCCAACCCTGTTTTCATTGCGTTCTTGAGCTTATTAAAAGATACATGTAGGTCATCAGTGATTGCTTCAGCCCAGTTCACTTCTTCATATGCATCAAGATCTTCTACCATTTCCCAGGCCGACGTACGCGGTTTCTTGGAATCCGGGGAGGGTATTAAAAATATCTCGATCAAAAAATAAGATAAGAGTTTCTTAAAATTAAATCTACTTTCGTCGTCATTTACATCCATTTGACTCAAAAGCTTTTTAATGGTTGTTGTAGAGATTATCCTAGAACTACCTAAACCACATCCTTTCATTAGGTCATAAACAAATTCAGGAACATTTTTTGCAGCAGGGGCGGTGAAATTAACCCCGGTATTGTTAATACCCAACACATCTGCCACCTCGTGGGCACAGAAAGAAAAAGATACGTTTTTGTTAAATACAAACCTTCTATTTGTTGGTTCGTAAACATCACTGAACATTTTAATAAAAAATGCCGAACTCTCTTTGTTATTTTGTATGCTTATAACATCATAAAATACAGAGTTCTGCATGAGGTTTTTTTTTTCCTCACTCAAATTAAGTTTCCTAAGAGCCAATAAGCTGACACCGAGCTTTACAGGTTGTCTATTTTCTTCAGTATCCTAGAAAATAAGTACAAAATTAAAAACACTTCAAACAATATTACTCTTAAAAGGATTCAATTGAAATATACTCTAATAAAATTGAAGAGAGAGACTTACCATTTCTAAGGATGAAGTCGCCATTAGTACCGGAGCCTCTTCTTTTGACTCGAACTCTTTTATCTGTTCTTTGAATTGCTTTTCTTTTAACTCAGGCTCCTTCAGTCGGCTCTCGAAATGCTTCTTTTCTAATTCCAGCTCCTTCAATTCTGCTGGATCCGATGATTCTCTCAGATTAGCTAGAATGTCAGATTGCTCACAGGAGACCAACTGCAAACTTGTTTCATCAATGGGAGGACTTGATTCATCATCCATGTAAGATGTAGCTGCATATTTAGATCAGGTTATTGAAACTATCACCATTATTAAATGAAACAGTTGAAATGAAATTATCTCAACAAAGTAGATAAATAAGAATATTTACCTGATTCTTTTTCCCCATATTTATTCAGCTTTGATTCAGGATTTTTTACTAGTCCTTCAAATTGTCTCTCTTTTGACTCCAGTGCTTTCCATCGATCCTCAAATAGCTCCTCTTTTGATTTGAAGTCCTCAACTTTCCTTTCAAATTGCTTCTCTTTTGATTTGAAGTCCTCGATTTTGCTTTCAAATTGCTTCGCTTCTGAATTGAGCTCCTTAACTTGACTTTCAAATTCCTTCTTCTTTGATTCAAACGCCTTCGCTTGAATTTTGAACTCCTCTTCTTTTGACTTGAACTCTTTTATCTGTTCTTTGAATTGCTTTTCTTTTAACTCAAGCTCCTTCAGTCGGCTTTCGAAATGCTTCTTTTCTAATTCCAGCTCCTTCACACGGCCTTCAAATTCATCCTCTTTTGAATCAAACTCCGCCACTCGGCCATCAAGTTGCTTCTTCTCTGAATCCAACTCCTTCACCCGGCCTTCGAATTCAGCCTCTTTTGAATCAAATTCCTTCACCCGACCATCAAATTGCTTCTTCTCTAATTTTAGCTCCTTCACCCGGCCTTCGAATTCAACCTCTTTTGAATCAAACTCCGCCACTCGGCCACTAAGTTGTTTCTTCTCTGATTCCATCTCCTTCACCTGGCCTTCAAATTCAGCTTCTTTTGAATCAAACTCCTTCACTCGGCCATCAAGTTGCTTCCTCTCTAATTCCAGCTCCTTCACTCTGCCTTCGAATTCAGCCTCTTTCGAATCAAACTCCTTCCCTCGACCATCAAGTAGTTTCTCTCTAAAATCAACTTCCCTAACTTTTCCTTCCAATTGTCTCTCTTTTGATTGGAACTCTTCCACTTGGCTTTCAAAATGCTTCTTTTTAGATTCCAGCTCCTTCACTTCGCCATCAAATTCTCTCTCTTTTAATTCCCATTTCATCACTATGCCTTCACGTTGCTTCTCTTTTGACTCAAGCTCCTTGATTCGGCTTTCAAGATGCTTCTGTTTTAATACCAAATCATCCAACAACATCTTCACTTGGCATTCATATTCTCTTGCTTTTGATTCATGCTCTTTCACCCAACTTTCATTTTCCTTCTCTTTTAACTCAAGCTCCATGGTTTGCCTTTCGAAATGCTTCTGTTTTAACAACAAATCATCCAACAGCCCCTTCATTTGGCTTTCAAGTCGTCTATCAAATTCCCTCTCTTTTGAAATGTTATTCACGACTTGACCAAGTTCTATCTGTTTTACCCTAAGCTCTTGCTTGCGCTCTCCTATCAAGTCCTCTATCAAACACAGTTGTGCTTCCTTCGCTACAAAATCCTTAACACATCCTTCAATTTTCCCCTGCAGTTTATTATGAACTTCGTTAATCCTTCTAACACAACTAAATTGCGCCTTCTTATTTACAAGCTCTCTGCTACACTCCTCAATCTCTCTCTTTACAGACTCTAATCTCTTCTCTTCTTCTCTCCTCTTCCTTTTACATTCCGCAAATGACTTTTCAACAAATTCAAGATCTTTCTTCCACAAGGAAAATGATGTATCAACAGATTTTCCAAGCCTTTTAGTTATATCCGACGACGGATCACCATCTTCATCGCGATCGTCATACAACGACAGCTTTGATTTCTTAATAGAAATATGCAAGGAATCACTGTTATCAAACAGCCTCTTCTTAGCAGAACCCTCAAGTTTACCACTACATGATGCGAGCCGTTTATCATGTAAGTTGCCATCATTATGACCGCCATCACAAATTTTGAGCATATCAGAAGCCTCAGAGTCCATCATAATCAACTATAGAAACCGGAATAAAAAATAAACAAGTCAGCAAACCTCGTTAGAAAAACTTCTAGGTCAAACTCAATCAACAAGTAATACATAGAAATACATAGAAATCATAATTAGTTTTAGTGAAGAAGATGCTTACAAATTTGTTGATATTTTGTTTCAGTGTAGTGAAAGATGGGAATGGAAGATGAAGGTGAAGAGAGAAGAAGAAGGTTCTAGAAAATGATTCGCATTCGGAGAGTGTTTGTGAGAATGAAATTGAAGAAATGAGAAGAGAAGGAGGAACGTTGCAATGCAGCACTGAGTGGGCGGGATTGTGTGTTATGTGTGTGGGATCCACCAAATCATGGGAAAAATTTTAGGTAAACACGGTATAGAAATTCTCTTATTGCATACAACAACCACCCATAAATTTAGTTTTCTTTGCATTTTTTCTTAGACCATGCTAAAATTTCAAATTCTGTAAATGACATTGAGAAATGGAAAGTCATTTGCATTTTTATGTCAACTATTTACTTCTCTCTTGGCTCAATTACTCATATTAATAATATTAATCAATTATTTTAATTAATTTAATAATTTAATATAATTAAACTTTTTATATTTATGAATCTACTATAATTAATAATTATAATAATAAAAAGTTAATACTTAATCATTTTCGATTTTAAATCATTATTAGTTACAACATAATTAATAATATATATTAATTATATAATTAAAATCTTCATTAATTATTAATGACATACTTTGCATCTTTATTTTTTTTTGACAGAAACAAACTTAACGACTTTCATTCCTTAAACAAAGATCAATACAAAGACGTACCATATTAAAGAAACTACGCCTAGACCAAGAATTGGCCACCTTTGCTAAAGTATGAGCGACCGAATTCGCTTGGCGCTTAATGAACTTTACCTCAAAGTTCGGAAAGAGAAGCAACAAATTCTGAATATTCTTAATAATAAGGCTAAACTCAGAGTTACTTACATTTTTAGTGTGAATAGCTTTAGTTACAATTTGACAATCACTTTCAAAGATAACATGACATAGATGAAAAGAGATGGCATTTTGGATTGCTTCCTTCAAAGCGGTGGCTTCAGCTTCAATGACGGAAAGAGAACACACATCCCAAGCTACTCCACTTGTGATAAATCTCCCTACATGATCCCTAAAGCACTATCCTCTATTAGTAGTACCACATACCGTATTGAAAGTTGCGTCAACATTGCACTTAACTTGGTTGGCCGTAGGCGGAACCCAAACTTCTGAACTAATAGTAGTACTAGAAGGATTTTGCTTCTATCTGACTAAAAATCAATCGTACCAATTGTGATAGGCTTGTAGACCAATCCGCATAGGATCTTCACGAGTATCTTGCCATACCACATTATTTCTACTTCTCTAGAGCATCTGAAGGCACACCGCAAATCTACCCGCATCCCTACGGTCCTCACGGCTACAAACATAAAAAATAAGTGACTTAGCGTCGCGGAAGGTATGTAAACGGGATTCTATAATAGATGACAAATATGCTGCCCGCCAACTTTGACTAGTAGAAAAACACCCAAAGAACACATGCCACTCATCTTCATCTTCTAACTCACACCAAGGACATAAGGTCGGACATTGAACATGATGTTGTTGGAGTTTTGAACGGGTCGGGAGGCAATCCCTACCAATTCGCCATAACAAGTGCTTAGCTCTGGGAGGCGCTAGAATACTCCAAAGATTACTCCAATTTCCTTCAGTAGCATAGTGACGAATATTACTTTGCATCCTGCACCATAGTCTATACCCTGATTTCACACTATAATCACTGTTTTGTTTCTCTTGCCAAATCAACCTATCTTCCACCACATCCTCCAATAAAGGAATTCTAAGAATAGTTTCGGCCTCCTCCCTGCCGAAAGCTCGATTCACCTTAACCACATCCCATTGTTTTACATCGGGTCGCATAAGATCTTTGAAAAAAGATCATAAGCACCTTGCTTTTGAGGACCATTAAGCCACCAACTATTCTTCTCACTGAGCCAAGGATCATGCATAACTTTAATACGACTACCATCTCCAATACTTCACCTACTCCCCAACTTTAACACATCCTTCGCCTTCCACAAACTCCTCCACACAAAGCTTGGATTATTACCATTCTTAGAATCAAGAAAAGAGGAACGAGGAAAGTACCTTGCTCTGAAGATTTTAGCCACAAGAGAATTAGGTTTCGACAAAAAGTTCCACCCTTGCTTTGCAATCATGGCCAAATTAAACGCTTTAAAGTCCCTGAATCCCATACCTCCTTCACTTTTCAAGCTAGTCATCCTCTCCCATGACATCCACCTAATACCTTTGTTGTGATGACCACCTCCCCACCAAAATGAATTCAGCATTTTTTTCAATATCTTTCACCACACCATCCGGGATCAAGTATAGGCCGGGATCGACTACAGTACTGATTTGATCATAACTTCTTTCCCTGTTCTAGATAAGGATCGACCACTCCAGGAGTTGATTCTTTTCCAAATTCTATCTTTAAGAAAAGAAAATATCGCCTTCTTACTTCTACCAATCATAGACGGTAATCCCAAATAGGTTCCTGTGCCCAAGACATGCCTCACCCCCATTACTTTGACTAGATCCTCCTGTGCTGGCCTACTAATATTTCGACTAAAGTAAACTTCTGATTTTGATAGATTGATCTCCTGACCGGTTGCGTCTGCATAAATTCTAAGGATCTCCATAAGATTAGTCACCTCCACAAGGTTAGCCCTGCAAAATAAAAAACAGTCGTCAGCAAAAAGCAAGTGGGACACACTAGGCACCCCCTGCAGATATGTGCCCCATGAATACACAATTTTCACAAGACCATTTTGATACGATCGTACCAGATCAGACGGATCGTCAAGGCCTGCACGGAACTGGATCTTTGAGAAGTGGAGGGGGTGTACCTGCAAGGTACTCCGATGCTAAAGTAAGAAAATGAGCAATCAGAGTGCAAGTAGGAGGTAAAGGTTATAAGAGAATGAATATCTGACCCTCTAGTGAAAGAGGGTATTTATAGCCCCCAGCGCTGGGCCATAATCTCGCTACTGGGCTGGATTCCCAGGCCCAATTAGGAGACTGCCAGGTTTCTTAGGCGGAAATATCGGAGATGCGCGAGTGCCCTCTGTCCTGGTCAACCACTCCGAAGTTCAAGGGAGACACGATCTTTTAGGGACCACGTGGACTCCGTATTATTCGGTGGGTTAGATGTGAAGGAACCCTACGAGGAGAAGGGTCCTCGGCAGAGCAGGTGCTTGTGGGGAGCATGCTTTACATACTTGGGTCTAGGTGAGGAGGTAAGTCCTCGTCAAGTGGGGTGCTCGCGGGGAGCACTCATGCCGGGCACCAAATAGCTTGCTACAGTGTCGTCGGGTCGTCGAGGAGACAAGCACTGTCTTCCCTTTATGGGTTCATGGATGCTTTGGACCTCTAAGGTCAAGTGGGCCAAAAGTAGATTGGGCCGAATCTTGGCCCAGTCTAGAACAAGAGCCCCCCAAGTTGGAGTTTCCGAGCAGGAAGTTTCGACTTCGCTAGTGCTCGGCCTATGTTCAGTTGGTCCCCGTCTGTAGGTTGTGCCCGGATGGAGCCGTTCTTGGGGGAAGATGAGGAGTCGCGCGTGTTTAACACTTGCTGACGTGGCAGATAACCAACGGAGTAATGATTGCCTAGGGATAGATGGCGGCGCCTAGGGAGGACGCGTCAACCGACGTGACGTTTCGTATTCCGAGCGTTTCCCTATAAAAAGGCTTAAACCCTCTCATTTAGGGTTTTTCGCTCTCCGTTTTCGTGCTCGGCCTCAGATTGATACTTTCCAGAATTTCAAGGGTGCATCAACATCCAGTTAGGAATCACGCTCCAGCCACTTGAATCATGTCGACAACAGGTACGATTAAGACCCTATCTTGCGACTTCAAATGCTTTTTGTTGAATTTAGGGGGTTTGCAGAATGCGTCCCCGCTGCCTTTATCATCTACGTCGGCGGTTTCTCTTAGTGAGATTCAAAGACATCATCATCTCCCCGGGTTATTCAAGCGATGCCCGGGAATGGTTCATTAGTTAGTTGATTTTTTCTGTTACTGCCCCACACATTCATGATTTGGCCCGACAAACTCATGGGTTTGGTCGGTGCCTTCATGTTTTCCTTCGAGAACTGTCGGTTCCAGCTCAGCTTACTCATGATTATGCCTGGCGCCTTTAGGAGTTTCCCCGACCGTATTACGTAGGACTCGAGGGTGCACTGTGTTTAATTTTTTGTTAAGTTTAATTGGGGTGAGTCCTCGGATGGTGGACGAGAATGTCCTTGAAAAGGGGTTTAGTCGGGGGCTCCACTGCTCGCCGCTCTATCCTTTCACTTGTGTTGCGGTGGAAGGGTGGATTTGATGAACCGTCGAATTCATTTTTTCCTTCTGCATGCAGGCGAATCCAGTTCGGGATCTAGCTCGACATCTAGCTTGAAGTCTAGTTCATGGTCTAGTTTGCGGGACACGGCCGCGAGCAGCTCGAAGGTCGAGGAGATTGAGGTCGAGAACTCGCATCTTTCTGCTATAGAAGAGGAAGAAGAACAGGGGGGTTCCCCCGAAGCCGAGGAGGATGTTCCCCCGAATCCTCTCTTTGATTATGAATGCGAGGTTAATTTAGATTGGGTGGCCGATGAGCCTATGACCGTGGTCTCACGATACACTGAGTCTCTGAGTGGGGCTTTTAGGGAGGTTGAAGACAGGGGGTCAAGCGACCCTTGTAATTTCTAGGTTGGTTGCTCGTCTGTAAATGACCGGATTTGTTCTCGTTTTACCGGGGACCTAGGCCGTTGGATATGCTTCGTTTCATATCTGAGGATCCTAGAGACGCTCCCCGCGGTGAACACTCAGACCTCTACCACACTGGATCAAGGACGTGAGGCTTGCTGGGCTATTGCACTTCTTCTGACCGTACCTCTTTTTTCAGGATGCACCCCCAAGCCCTTTTGTATGTTTTTCTTTTTTGTGTGTTACTCTTTTTTTTTTAAGTTTGATTTTATTAACTTTTTTTATCACACCACACAAACTAAAATCAACCAATCAAAAAACATAACAATTAGGATTAGATTTTAATTTTCACTTAAATGTTTTTTTAACTAATTTAATTCTATTAGGATTTGCCTTTAGTTTAATATAATCACAAAAATATCAAAAATAATTATGGTTTGGTTTTTAAGTAACCACTTATTTTATTTTTTTTCTCATAATTTTATTTTATTTTCTTTTATAATTTATTTTAATTAGGTTAATTAGTATAGATAATTAATTAGGATTAATCAGCATAATCATTAACCTAAACCTTTTTCCAAACCTTAATCTTTTCTCCCAATTATTTCCTCATCTCAAACTCGAATGATTATCGTATGATTGTTTAATCTTCCGTCTTTTATTTAATTATTCATTTACTTTTTTTAAATTCCTGAAGGTGTATAGGTTGCAAATTTTTTAAAGTAATAGTAATTAGGATTTACTTTTCTGCATTTTTACTTTCCGCACCTATAAACTGTTTAGATGTATGCTAATAGGATTGCATGGAAAGATTAAAATTGAATCGTTAGCTCACTAATTTCAAAGATCAAATATCTGAATCTAACACACTCATTATACTGTTCACACACTCACCTTTAGGGTTTCCCCTCGTCTGTTGCCTTCAATTATAACGTTCAAGTCCCTCGAGCGTAGGGATGCCTTAGCATATGCTGCCTTCAATTCAAAATCATCATCGTCCCTTCGGAATAAAGATCATAGTCCCTTCGAGTTGATTACGATAAAATGATCTCTTCCCTCGAGTTGCCTACGATTAATGATGATAGTCCCTTCGGATTGCTAAGGTATCCTTACATGTTTCCTTCACATTCAATGCATAGGACTTCCTACCCACTTATGGTATGGATAGCCACTATGATCATTCAATGACTCTTCGATGTCCCTTTACATCCAATGTATAGGATTACCTACCTTTATATGGTATGGATAGTACTACCGCTCAAGGAAAGTCTTTAGAATAGGAAAGACCTCACGAACTTAGGGCAGGTAACTCTTAAGTGCTTGTTCACAAAAAATTAAATGTTTTTCGCACAACCCGTTTTTTAACATTGTCTTTTTAGACATTTTCAAAAGTAAATTGTTTTTCTAAACACACACTACACTCTTTCAAATAAATCAAACAATTCAAAAGTGAGCTAAGTAATTAAGAGCCCATGGATAACCATGGATACAAAGGGTGCTTACACCTTCCCTTTGTATAACCTACCCCCCGAACTCAATCTCTTTCAAAAAAGGTCTTTCCTATTCTTTTAGCCTTTCCAAAATCGGATAAAATAAAAGTCGGTGGCGACTCTTGCTCACCGTAACATTTGTTTGCAAAATAAAAATAAAAAGTCAGTTCTCCCACCGTATTACAACTACATCCCTCATTAGATTATTATATCATATAGGCACTAGTGAAGCATTCGACTTTGGTGAGTATGTCTTTGATCAAATTATGAAACAAGCAGAATCTTAAGTTGTTAAGCTACTTATATCTTTTCCTTTATTAACTTTTGGAGTGTTGACAAAATAAAACCTGGAATATTGATTGATGACGATGTTATTGGTGTTACTTGTTGCTTGAAAATGTGCAGTGTCACATGAAATTATACATGTACGTTTTAAATTAGCAAGTGATAAAAAGTAAGGATATCGAACCCACAGGGAGTGGAAGGTAACTTAGGTTGAACTTCGCAAGGAACTATCTTTTTAGTAAATTAGCATGAGTAAGATAAAAAGATTATATGATTGTAACAGGTTAATTTGAGTAGCAAACTAATGTAGAACAATTTTAAAAAGGTGATTTAAGTTTAATAATATAAAGTATGTTGGGAAATGATCCATTAATATACCATACTCATTTATGTATACATGATGTGCTGTGTCGTGCCAAGAAAGGTCAGAAGTGATATAAAGGTGTATCTCTACAACATCAAAAGCTTATAGTTTAGGACAAGAGGACAAATCTCTAAGCCTCATTGTAACCCTAAAACATGTATATTTTTTCTCTGAAAATCCTTTATGGTTGTAGGGTTGTAGGTTCTTATATCTAAAAAAATTCAACTGAACATCTTTATCCTACTATTTTCAACCACTTTTATTATGAAGTCCGCTTATTGTTGGATCTTTCACAACAACTAACTTTTATCCTTTTCAATTTGCTCAATCAAATAAACAAATTTATGGCATTTTAACACATGATAAGACAAAGCATTTACAACACGTCACTTAATATAAAAACTACATTATATCAACTTTTCATTGCTCAACAAACAAAAATTTAGCTCATGATGAGCATAGTACAAATTAAAATGTTGGTCCTTAAGCTAATCATTCTTAATACAAAGTAGAAAAGAAATAACAAACTAAGAGAAACGTCTTGTCTTCTTGCATTAGATAATCAACAAGAGACAACTTCTGTCGCGCCAGGATTCAGAAGTAAGCACTTAAGATGGTGAGAAGAAGAAACTCCATTTTGACTCAATTAGTTTCCTCACTAGTTTCTTCTAAGTGAATGTTACTAACAGATGCTGAACTCGTTTTTATTCTTCTAGCATTGCTTTTATAGGTGCTTGAACTAGGATTTTTCCATTTGTCTTGGATTTTGTGCTTGAGAATAAATCAAATTAGGTCTAAGATAAAATCAGTAAAGTTCTCTCCTTTTCCTTTTCATTCGCACAACATGAAAACCATGTACAAACAATGGAGGGGGACAAGGTGTAGCATGGAAGACTGCAGGTACAAAGGACCAGGCGGCTCTTGTCCTTTTTGCTACATGGCATGCGTAGTGGTTGTACTACGTACTACCTTTTGTTTTCAAGCGCCTTTGTTCTTATATATTCAAACCAATTCTCCTTCCAATGCAGATTTCTGCCATGTATGTCGTAGGAATGCATTTGTGGTTTCTCTTTTCCTCTTAGCTGGTTCTGACCTTCTCATTTCTTTTGAATCCTAGTTATTGTCCATGGCTGTCATGCTGGAGCTCATCATAACTACCTTGAAAACAACAACAAACATAAAAAAGTACAAAAGAATTTCAAAGTTTAAAACAACTCCAATTATGCAACATTTATGGTTTTCTTTCCAGGGGCAACATTTTGGTACTTTGAAGCTTATTCTGACAATATGAAGAATTTTGATGATCACTTTTACCTAGTTAATCCTTTGGCCGAGGAAGCGCATGCGAATATCCTCCTTGGAGAACTCGGACCTTCCTTTGTTTATTAGGACATCTTCCATAAGTATTGGACTCAGAGCCACTACTTGACGATGTGTTATATGCTTACAAGGAAAGAGACCTATTCCTAGAGGAATCAAACTTGAAGAATCAATTTGCGTCTGTAAGGAGCTTGGGTGTGTCGGCAACTTTGATAAACTGGCCGAAAAAGTGTATTCAAACCCGTTAATTGGTGGATGCCAAATCAAAAGAGGAAATGAAAAGAATCATTGGTAAGTGATCTTTTTGATGGATTATCTCACTTATTCACTTTGAAAAAGTGAAATTCTGGTGATTAAGTTAGTAGACACAAAAATCATTTTAATAAAATTTAATTATTTAATTTATATTAATTTTTCAAATTTTATATTATAAATTACAAATAATTATACTAATATGATAAAAATGCAGTAAATTAATATGGTCGGTATAAAATGATACATAGCATACTAAAAATCAATATTATATAATAATAGTGATCAATTTTTTGGTTAAAAATTTAAAATTTGAGATGCGGGGTATCAATCCCTGTACCACTCGCATGCTAAGCGAGTGCTCTACCATCTGAGCTACATCCCCATTTATATAGAATTTCTATTTAACAATGATCAATTATATTTTAAACTCAAGAAAAACTACTATTATAATAATTAAACAATAATAATTTTTACTTTTGAGCCAAAATAAAAATTTAATTTTAAACTCAATTTAATCAAATCAAATAATTTTTAAATATTTTTTATTTTTCTCGTGACCAACACATACAAATAACTTATAAAGATGAAAGAAAAATAAGCTATCCAGCCTATTTAATTCGCCACTATGAAAGATGTTTTTTAACTTTTAATCCATCACTACTAATTACTCTATCCAGCCTAACATGCTACTATATTCGTTTTTTATTATAAATCGTTTTGGACTTTTCACACAAGTTAAAAAAAATAATAATTGCTGTATGAAAATAAAAAATTATAAAGATTTTTATAAAATTGTCCTTCATTAATGACATGTGCAAGATAATTTTATATAGTTAAAAAGAGAAAGAATAATAATTATTTAAAGATATAATAAAAAAATATAATTAATTATTCATTAGAATTGTAAAACGACTTATATTTAAATATAATTTTTTTTCAAAACAACTTATATTAAAAAATTGAGGGAGTAATAAACTAGACAACGTCAGGACAAGACGGGTTAACGAGGAATGTAACAGTTTGATTTGAATCAATTTTCACTAAAAACATGTTTGAAACAATGAAATCTATTTCAATTTGGTTTAATTTAATTTTTAATATTTTAAAAAATAGAACCAAATAATTAAACTAATTTTTATTTCGTTTAATTTGGTTCGGTTTTTTGATTTAAAACAATTATCAACAAATATATCTATCATATAACAATTATATTCAATGCTATATATATTTTTAAACAAACTACTCTATGCTCTCATTTTTTAAATAACTTCAAATTAAAGCAAATAAATTCATACAACATGGTGAAAACGATAATAGTTCATCATCAAATATATTTATTGAAGTTAAAAAAAATCCATATATATTCTAAATGACAATATCATGTTCACCATCAAATTATAAATGCAAACAAAATATGCTCCTCATCATGAAATTAAGGTCACCATCATTTACAATTTGAATCTCCAAATTGATGATATTATGTTCAACATTAAATTATAGATACAACCAAGTTCACTATTAAATTCTATATACAATCAAAATCAATTCATCATCTTAAAATCAAGTTCACCATTATTTCAAACTTGAACACCAATTCACCATTTTAAAATAAACACATTTTTTTAAACAAAAGAGAATATCATTAATAAAAGGAAAAGTTACAAGGACAAAAATAAGAACAAAAGCAAGGCCCTTTAATTATAAAGCCTAAATTTAGGAGTGCCTTGCTTATCAAGCAAAAAGTCCTTAAAAAAATCTAGGATGTAAACTATCGAACCAAGAGGAATCCTTGGTTTAAAACCCAAGGTTAGCCAAGAAATCAGTACAAAAATTGGCTTCGCGATAGATGTGCGTAATCATGAAGTCCATATTTAAAGTATACGCAGAACAATTTAGCCAACGAAATTTAATATTCCACAGGACGAGATTAGAATTAGAGAGCACATTCACCACCAAAACACAATTTGTTTCAAGCCATAAACTTAAGCCAGTTACGCTCATTAGCTTTCTCAGTAGCTAAAATAGCTGCCAACAGCTCCGCAGAAATGGAATTCCCCTCATTAAGATAAGCGCAAAAGCTTCCCATATGATCGGCCCTGTCGTTTTTGAAGATGCTGCCACAAGAACTTTTCATGGGAGAGCCTTTCGCGAGACCATTGATATTGCACTTAATCCATTCCCAGGGAGGAGAAGACCAAAGAACCTCAATACTCCTCTGAGGAAAGCGATGGTGCAGCTCAATATCAAAGGCCTTGAGCACGGATAAGATGGACAGGTCCGAATTGGAAAGCTTGGAATTGTTGCTGCCTATCATCTTAACCAGGGAAGAAATAACTAGCCTGCAACATTCCCAAGTGATTATTCTATTCTCAAACCTAGCCAAGTTTCTAGACTTCCAAATTTGGTGAAACAAGAGGAAATAAACACATACATAGAATGTAAGATATTAAATTTATTCTTAATTTAAATAGATCAAATTAAATTTAATATATACAGTTAAATTGAAGATGCTTTTATACTTGTAGAAATTTATATTTTCTTATGTAACTTTATTTTGATTTTGGTTCTTGGAATAGACTAACTTGGCAATTTTTGTACATAAAACTCAAACTAAAAATTAAACAAAGCAAAGAAAAGCAAAATTATAGTTCTGTATGATACTTCAAGCTACAAGAAGATTGTACATACAATGAAAACTTTGAATTTCATTAAAGAATGCTAAAAAAACATGGAATTTGGCTTTTCTTAACGTCAATTTACACATCACTAGTAAAAGACCAATGTGGGTTTAATGTGATGAGGAGTAGTAATTCGGAAGCATACATGAATTGATAACATTTGAGAACAACATATTTATAATTTATAATTGGTAGATTGAACTACAAAATGCATCAAAATTTAAAATCTAGGAAATTATTAATATACTTGTATATAAAAAAAAAAATAGAAGTTGAACTACGTTCAAAAGTATACACAACAAAACTATGTTTGATGCTTCTGTTTAGCCAAGAACATGGACTTCGGATAAGAGAATAAATTACAATCTTCTTGATGCAATCAACATATACATGTTCCTTGTATGAGTGACAAATAGACATCTCTTTCAAATCATCAATGAGGGCGAGGCTATAGATCTGGTTAATAAGCGAAAAACTCTATATCATATTAGAACACCTCAGCTCAATAGCTTTAAGAACCTTAGGGTCCGTTTGGTTGGGAATAGATGGAGGAGAAGGGAGGGAACATTTATAAACACATGTGTTTGGTTCATTTTTTTTAAGAGGAGGGGAGGGGAGCAAAATTTCTTCTAGACTCACTTTTTGCTCTCTTCCAATTTGGAGGGGAGGAAAGATTCATTAATCATAATTTTTTTAATTTTATCCTCAATTAATTTTTTAATTTCAAGATTTGAAGATTGTCCTTATTGAATTATTAAAGATTAGATTTTTTTTCTCTATGTTATTTCACGTTTCATTTTTTCTTGTATTGTGCGGTTGTTATTTGTGCGTTGTTGCTCTCAGGTGATTTTTTTTTTCCTTTTTATTTAGTTGAATTTCCCTTTTTTAATTTATGTTGTTTTTTTTTATAATAATAACATATCTATATAAGTTCTTATTTATAATATATGATAGTAATAAGATTTTTTTATTATACTATTAATAATAATAACAATATGGAAAAATAGTATATTTATGTTATAAATAAAAAATTTAAGTCTAATATCATTTGTCCAATTCTTTTAACATTTTAACATTATTTTATCTATTTTTATTTATAGAATTTTTTTTAGAAAAAACTTAATACATTTGAAACGATTATAATTTAGATTTTGATAAGCCCTATTTCCTTTGAATACATAATCAGATTTAAAATTTAAAAAACTTAATACCTTTGAATCCATTATAACATTATCATCAGATTTAAAATAATTATAATTCGAATTTGAACAAAACCTAATTTTTATGAAAACCTTATAATCATAGTTGGAGAAACCGTGATATGAAATTTTGAAATTTTAAAATTACACATAGTTTTATAAATGAAGACTAACCTTTTTGAGTCGTAAATCGGAAACTTTAGGGAACTTCTGTTTTGCAAACGCAAAAAATGAATGAAGAATTAAGCTGTTATCAAATTAAGTAAGGAGAGCATTCATATATATTTAAGAAGTTGCTCATGATAAAAGAGATATAAATTGTAAACATTATAATTTTGAATTCCTAAATTAAGGTTGGTGTATTCTGGTGTATCATTGTTATAAATAAATAAATAAATAAAATTTAAAATACTTAATAATGACTAAACAGCTGACTGAAATAATTAGCAATTAAAAATAATAATAAAGGACATGAAAAATAATGCATACTGTAATTAGTTTTAGATAGGATTAAAAATTTAAAATATAATAACTTTCATAGTAGAATATTAAGTGAAAATAGAAAAACAAATAGTAATAATGTTTATAATGATTATAGATATTAATACAATGAAAATGACATTAAATACATGAAAATCTAGTTGTTTAATAATCACTTTAAATAAAAATTAAAATGTAAGATTAGTGGTAATTAAATTTTTTATAGTTATAGTAGATATGACCTAAGTAAAAACAATTTGCATTTGTTAATGGAGATTCTATTGAGATTATATGTTCGGAATACTAAAGTTAAAATTTTTTTTTCCTCGTTGAGACGAGGATGGAGGAAAAAATTCCTCTGAGGCGGGGATTGTGAAAGTAACATCCGTCCCGTAGATTTTCAGACTTCGACTATATTATACTCCCTCTGTCCCAAATTATAAGAGAAAATTACTTTTTAGATTCATTGAATAATTAATGTATTTGGTCTATATAAAGACCAGATACATTAATTCTTCAATGAATCTAAAAAGTGATTTTCTCTTATAATTTGGGACGGAGGGAGTATTTAACTTTTATATTTTATATATTATATAATATATAATTATATAATATTACACAAAAAAATTAATGTATTAGAAATAAAGAATCATTAGTGAATTATTTTAATTTTATATTTTATTGTATAATGTATAATGTATTATTTTACTACCCATACTCAATCTTAGAAAAATGCATTCAATACATAATACATAAAATGGGATCTTTGACCATTATGCCACCCCATGAAAATTAAATCCTTAAATGCCACCCTCTTAATTGTTTTCTCAAAATGCCACATTTTTTTTGACTTTTTGTACTTGACCGTCATTCCAAATGGCGGACATGTCAGCAGTTCTTCATGTGGCCGCCGTTTCAAATAGAAGCCATATTTTTTATTTTTTTTTGTTTCAATATTAAAAATAGTATTAAAAGATTTTAGATTATTTTTATTTTGTATAATTAGTTATTGATTATAGTTTAATTATTTTAATGTTTAAAAAATTATAAAAAATTCTTTTAATAAATAAAATTTAAAATTTAACAGTAAATTAATTTATTAATAAATTAAATTTAACAATGAATTAATTAGTTGTTAAATTTAATTTATTAAAAGAATTTTTTTATAATTTTTTAAATATTAAAATAATTAAACTATAATTATTAACTAATTATATAAAATAAAAATAATTTAAAATCATTAAAAACTATTTTAAATATTGAAAATGAAAAAAAAAACATGGCCTCCATTTGAAACGGCGGCCACATGAAGGCCTGCTGACATGTCCGCCATTTGCAACGCCAGTCAAGGACAAAAAGTAAAAAAAAAAAGTGGCATTTTTTATTTTTTTTTCAGAGGCTGGCATTTAAGGATTTAATTTTCATGGGGTGACATATTGGTCAAAAATCCACATAAAATGTATACACTTTCTCTTCCTTTTCTTTTTTAATAATCTTTGTTTCATTCATTCATCATCATAACAATAAACACCCTTTTTTATTCATTGTTTATTCATTGTACTTATGATAATTACTTTTCAAATTTATTTTACTTCTATTGGTAACTAGTAAAGGACCCGTGCGTTCGCACGGGTCGCGTAAAGTCGATATAAATATTAAATAAATATTATATAGTTATGGTTAAAAATATATATTAATTTATACGAATTAGCAGAAAAAACCATTTTAATGTTGATTGTCATACAAATATTAATTTAATTTATAAGTTGTAGTAGTTGTCAGGATACACATAGATTTGATAATTACTATTAAAATCAAATATATGGTGGAAAAACATGTTTGACTCGTCGGACATGCCTATAATTTTTTTTTTTTGGAGCAATAAAGAATATATATATATTCCAAAAAACCATTAAGTACAAGCAGATCCATAGCAGATCCAAGCCCAAGATTACAAGAAATCCAAAAAGACACTACAAGATGTCAACATAAGCTCCTAGTTTTTTATCAATCTTCACCCGATACTTGATCTGGTCCAACACCCATTGCAGATTGAGATGTTCTATTTTAGTAGATTTAAAAACTCTGTTATTTCGCACAATCCAAACATGGTAAATAGCTTTAGCCGCATAGATGCGAAGGAGCTTAGCTCTATTACTATTCCCTTTAGCATGCACGGTTAACCAGTGTAACTCATCTTTCCAAGCTTGAGGCGAGTGTGTAACATGACTCCAACTCAAGACTTGCTGCCAGAAAGATCAAGTCTCCCTACAAGCAAAAAACAAATGCTCACATGTTTCAATCTTGCCACAAAACAGACACACGCCATCTGTCACAGTGCCAAATTTGGCCAATCTATCCTTGGTGTGAAGTCTATTTTGGCATGTCATCCACAAGATAAACAATGCCTTAGGACTAGCCATGTTTCCTCTGATTATATTTCTCCAAGGAACCAGGCCACGATCACCTTTTATCTCTAGGTATAGTTGCCTAGTTTGATATGTACCTGTTTGAACAAACTCACTCCAAGCTCTAGAATTCATAAACAGGTCCCTGTGTTTAAACATGGCCTCAATGATCCAAGAATCACTCTGCTTGGGGCAGTAACTTGTAGCATGTTTGTAATTTTAATTGTTTATAATTTTAATTTTATAATTTCTATTAACAAATATTATAAAATAAAATATATTATACACCAAAAAAAAACATATTGATTTAATAATTTGATTAGATTTAATGAATTGAATAGTAGTATGTTTGTTAAATTTGTGTAGTAATTTAGAAGTTATATGTTATAGAAATTCATAAGTCATTAAACATATTATCTCTAATATATGTTCAATTTAAGAAAATTTTGCCGGCCCGTAAGAAAAATAGGTTCGGCCCATCAGACATGCTTATAATTTTTTAATTCTTTTGTATTGTAAATGTATGGATTCTATTGATATTATATGGTTTTATCATTTTATAGAAAATAAAATAACAATTGTTGAAAAACTTAAAAGAAAAAGTTTTTGAAAAATGAAATGTGATAAGTAAATTGTAAAAAATATCATATGAATATAAAATTCATATACTATGAATTTACATATGTAAAAGTATAGTATGAATTTATCCATTTTTTCTTATAAATATTTATTACATAATAAAATAAATTAAATAAAAATAATGACAAATTTGAGTTTTTCATAAGAAAATTGTGTTTTTCATACATCATAATTGTCTTATATTTTTTGTTAAAACAATTATTATATCAATTTTTAGTATAAATGTTACCAATTTATCACTAAATATTTAGTGAGTTAAGATTGTGTTTATTTTGAAAAAAAAAATTATACATTTAGTTTGTAACGGTTGTGTTTTAGAATATACATCTAACATATTAATTAGAAATTATTATTACATATTAGATATAAATTTAAATGTTAGAGGACCCACACACCATAGAATCTCCACTTTATTTTTTAAATCTCTTCCCTTTGAGTTTGATTTTTTAAATATATTTCATTAATAATAATGATAATAATAATGATAATAATAATAACAATAATAATAGTAATAGTAGCAATAATAGTAATAATATTTACTAATAATAATATTTACTTCTGATTTTGTATTAAATTAAAATATAATGAGAATATTTACTTGTATAATAATATTTATTATAATTGATTTGATTGGTTTGATGCCGGTGAAATTCATGCTCCGAATATTGTTCCTTAAATCCCGTTGGTTTGGACTCCGCCTTCTGAAGGGTGAATAAAGTGTAATGTTGATGTCGGTTTTAATAGCCATTATCAGATTACTAATAGGGGTTGGTGCCTTCAGGACAATATGGGAAGGTTTATCATTGCAGGTATAGCATGGGATAAAGGCATTATGTCTCCCTTAGAAGCTGAAGCTTTGGCTCTGAAGGAAGCCATTCATATAGCTCTAACCATGAATCTGAACAATGTCATTTTCGAAAGCGACTCTTAGGTGGTGATTCATGGAATTAATTCTACGGTTACCGGTAGTTCTGAGTTTAATGCTATTATTATTTTTATCCAAAGATTGTTGAGTTTTGTTACAAACTTTGAGGTTAAGTTTATTAAACATCAAGCGAATATGGTCGCCGATTCGTTAGTTAAGGCGGCCAATTCTTAGTCTAGGCGTAATATCGTTAATGTTATTCCTCCTTGTATTGATTGTCATTTGTTTAATGAAATGAATTAGTTTGTTCTTGTCAAAAAAAAATATATATTTAATTGTGATTTTTAATAATAATACTTGTGTAATAATATTTTAAACTTGTGTAATAATATTTACTTCTTATTTTTAATAATAATAATAATAATAATATTTACTTATAATTTTGTATTAAATTAAAATATAATGAGAATCTTTGAACTGATATAAAAATTTAATAGATATGAAAATATATTGCATTTTCTTAATATAAAATTAAAAATGGATATAAATATTAAAGATTTTTACTAAATCTTTTAAAATTAAATGCAAAGATTCTTGATGTCAATAATTACCGTTCATTTTGAATTCTTTGTTAAATTTTACTAAATGTCTATTACAAAATAAATGGGGTAAAGAATCGTTTACCAATGTAAAATTTGCAAGCGAATGAAAAGTTTCTTTTTGGAACTTCATAGGTATGCATACCTAATGAATACTATCTATTTTATTCGTTAAATATTTCAAAGATTCAAATCAATTCCCAAATAAAATATTGAATAGTTTTAATCGTAAGAATTAAACTATTAAATAATAAAACCAAAACTTTCCTATAAGAAATATTTTTGATATAATTAAAAATTAAAAATTAATTGGCTTAATTGCAGTTTTGGTCCCCCTATTATTCTTTTTTTTGAGTTTTGGTCCCCCTATTTTAAAATCCGGAATTTTAGTCCCTCTATTTTAGTTTTTAGAGGATTTTAGTCCCCCTACAAATCCAAAGACAATTTTTAATAAAATAAACCTCACATTGATGACATGTTTAACATAAATCTTAAATAAAAATAGTTTATTTTAACATATCACTGCTGAATTGACATTGACACGTCATTAATGTGAGCATCATTTCATTTAAAATTGCCTTCGAATTCGCAGGAGGACCAAAATTCTCAAAAAACTAAAACATAGGGACTAAAATTCCGGATTTTAAAATAGGGGGACCAAAACTCAAAAAAAAGAATAATAGGGGGACCAAAACTACAATTAAGCCAAATTAATTTTATATATTTTAGCAAGTAAATATAAAAGAGAGATACTCTAGACAATAATGATTTATTAATACTTCAAAAAATAACAAAATTTGGGGAACAGAAAATGATACTCTAATACTAATGTAGAGGATTCAATTATTGTACCTCAAAATTTCTCAAATTTTGAAATTGATTATGAGGCATTGTTTTGAAAGATATATTTGTCCTAGTAATTAGATTTTTGAATTTTTTTTCAGAGTCCGGCATATAAGGATTTAATTTTCATGGGGTGACATATTGATCAAAAATCCACATAAAATGTATACATTTTCTCTTCCTTTTCTTTTTTAATATTCTTTGTTTCATTCATTCATCATCATAACAAAAAACACCCTCTTTTATTTATTGTTTATTCATTGTATTTATGATAATTACTTTTCAAATTTATTTTACTTCTATTGGCAATATATTTTTCATTCAATTAGCAGTTATGAATTTGTCACACTCGTACACAATCAATTACCTGTGCTGGACGATAGCGATACTGTGGTAGTGACAAGTTATGCATAGTAACAAGTTATGTTAATATTTATTATTACTTTTTAAAAAAAAAAATATTAGCTACTTTTTTTTTTGTTATTGATCGGTGTATTTTTTTAAATAATATAAAATATGTAGTGTTCTAATTTTAACTGAAAACATAAAAATATTTTTGAAATTCGATCTCCGTAAAAAAAAATCGAAAAAAGTGAATAGTGAAAAAAGAATTTTTAAAATCTTAATAAAAAAACTATGTAATATAAGAGCAAAGTGAATAGTGAAAATTTTAAATTTTTAAAGCTTTAAAATGACATAAATGTAGAGTTAGAATTTGGATTGATTGATATACTAGAGTTAGAATTTGGATCGAACTTAACAGTAAATGATGATAAGTTGATTTTTTTTTTTTTTAGTATAACGTTAACTGTAGATTTAAAATCCCTATTGATAGATAGTTATTGCAATTGCAATTAAGAGTCATAAGACTATCTCCAATGGTGCAACCTATTTTTGAGTTCTTTATGAGTCTCACCGTCATATCATCTCAAAATAATTTATTTAATATTTATTTTATTAGTGTAATTCAAATGGGTCCCACAATTTTACCTCATAAATTAATTTGATTGGGTACCACAATTTTTTACTAGTTGCATTGCAATGCAACTCTACTATGACATGTCATTTTGATTCAATATTTAATTATTATATTGATGTATAGTTGAAGAACTCATTGAAAAATACCACCATTGAAAATGTCTAAGTGTTGATGTGACACTCATGGGTAGAGTAAGATAAGGATCAATAAATTATTATTGATCACAAATAGTGAAAAATGAAATTTCAGAATTTTTAATATCATATTAATTTTTTAAAAAGTCAATTATTGCATGTAGATTAAGGAATAACAATCAACATTGTATAGAGAAGAATAATTGAAACACCTTGAAGAAAACAACATTTAGAAATTGAGATGAATAAAATTAAGCCAAAAAAATAAAAAAGAGTTTAATGGTTATGTAAAAAAGTTTTACATTGTCTTCCAATTAGAATATAACGTTCTGCCATGTCATACATGTTTTTTTAAATTTTCAGTCTGACTGTCCTGATTCATGATTGTGTAAAACTATTTTACACTGTCAATGCATATCTTTTTTTCAATAAAGACTTTTTTTTCCAATAAAAAAAACTAAAATTTCAAAATAATTTAATAAAAAGTATAAGACAACTAGTTGATTAATTGATTTATAATTTAATATTAAACATTTTTTATTTAAAATAATAACTTTTTGATACTAAAACGTTACATATTAGAAATTCAATTCAAATTATTTTCTTTTATAACAAAACTAGTTGATTCTTGTAAGCCAAGTAACAAGCACAGCAGAATCAAATTGCTTCCTCCTGATAATGTTTTCTCAGCAAAATCGACAATTTGCAACAAAATTTCACTTCATCACAACTTATCTCAACAGACATTAAATAAGTTCAAATAGGATCAGACACCAAATTTTGAAACATGGTTCTAAGATTCAGCATTCTCAAACTAGGATATAAAACTAAAACGTCAGTTTTACGGGATCCGATGATTCAGCATTTTCAAATTGCTTCTCTTTTGAATTGAGCTCCTGATAACAAAGGAAAAATTGTATTGCAACTTCTTCACAAAATTCATCATGTCAGCTTTTGCATTTGAGTAATTATTTCTCAATATGGTTTCTTGAGATTCATGAGAGCTGCAATGTTTATAACTACATGGACACATTAATGCAACAAGTACACGCGCAACTTCAATTTTCAATACTAACATGAATGGTTTCCTTTGAACTCTAGCAATCGTTCAAGAGTTTCTAAAGACCATGTTTCCTCATTTTGGGCATAGACCTTTTAATTCAGAGAGTCGATTACTATGCTCGCATTGCGAAAACCATATATTTGATGACCGTTGTGCATTCTACCAGGTTTAAGTTTGAACAATAAACCGTGATCCCGAGCATAGGCCTCAATGAGTTCCTTCGCACTCATTTCATTCACACCATCTGAATTGACAGCAGAGCCCAAGCTTGCAGCAGCCTGTTATCAAGCAGAGGCTGCTGCTTTCTGCTGAGTCTCAAATTTCCTCGGCTCACTTACCCTGATATAGCTTATCTTCTCCTTCAAACCAGGTTGCACGGTGCAATTGAGGTTCATCATATCAAGACCGCAATTGAGGTTATATTTGAATACTTTCATTAGCCAAGAGTTCTTTTGGAATAAGTTCTTTCCAGCCCAAATACCATTTTGTAACTTCATCAAAGTTTGGATTTAAGCACAAACAATGATACAAAGAAGATCTCCATCGTGTCAACCATCATATGAATTAGAATGGCTGGAGCCCAACTCATAACCAGTTTAGTGAGGTCATGTTTCCTTCGCTTTCTACTAGAATAGTTACCATGATCGTCGTCCTCGGAATCACCCCCTTCCCATCTACCACCTACAAAATCAATCTCCTTCCCGAATCCCATCTCTTCATCTTCATCCATCTTTGGTTTGTGCATTCATTAGATTGGGATGTGAAAACAGGTTCCCAACTCATTACCAATCATATACTTAATATATCTTAATACAATCAAAACTTTAGTAATATAGAATACATCATTTCTTAGAAAAATAAAAAATCAACACTCAAGTTTCACTTGAATACAAAAATATTTAAGCCTTTAAAAAATTAAAATAGAAGATAAAGAGTCTAAGAAATAGAGATAATTCTATTAAATTTATCATGGTTTTTCATTCTTTACATTTAGATATTTGAAAGAGCTAGAAACATAGTCCTGTCAAAATATGTACCCAACAAAAGTACTGTTTATGTTAGCATGTTTTCATTACCACATTTCCTTACATTAAGTTTTTTAGCACAATACTAGTTGATTCTTCTAAGTCAAGTAACATGCACACCTGAGACCAGAATTAAATTGCTTCCTCCTGTTAAGTCTCTCAGCAAAATCTGCAATTTGCAAGAAAATTTCACTTCATCAAAATTTATCAAAACAGACATCAAATAAATTATGGTTAACAAAAAATCCTATGCAGATTGGACTAAATAATTCAAAATAGGATTAGAGACCAAATTTCGAAAACGGGTGTGAAATACTTGCAAACCATATTAGGAACATGGTTCTAAGATTCAACATTCTCCAATTAGGATATAAAATTAACATACCAGAAGCTTAATTTGCAAAACTCAGGGTTCTAAACAGCTTCCAAGCTATCTTGTGCTGAGCAACAGATGCAAAAAGCTCCAAAACTTCGTCTTCATCGAAAGAAGTCACCAATCCATAAATTGACAAAATCAGTAGAAAACCGAGAACCACCAAAGAATTCTCAACATTTTCTTTCATGTTTGCTTTCAAATCAAGTGCTAGCTTCAATGCTTCTTCTCTTACACGAGGTTTAATATCTGGTGAGATTTTCATCAGTTGTTCTAGCAGATAGATACATCTGTCATCAATAATCACATCATTGTCTCCTTTCTCATCACAAAGTGGAAGAATGGGGTTCCGTATTGTATCCAAAATCCATTTTGCTGGATCCGATAATTCTCTCAGAATAGCTAGAGTGTCAGATTGCTCACAGGAGACCAACTGCAAACTTGTTTCATCAATGGGAGGACTTGATTCATCATCCATGTAAGATGTAGCTGCATATTTAGATCAGGTTATTGAAACTATCAACATTATTAAATGAAACAGTTGAAATGAAATTATCTCAATAAAGTAGATGAATAAGAATATTTACCTGATTCTTTTTCCCCATATTTATTCAGCTTTGATTCAGGATTTTTTACTAGTCCTTCAAATTGCTTCTCTTTTGACTCCAGTGCTTTCCATCGATCCTCAAATAGCTTCTCTTTTGATTTGAAGTCCTCAACTTTCCTTTCAAATAGCTTCTCTTTTGATTTGAAGTCCTCGACTTTGCTTTCAAACTGCTTCTCTTTTGAATTGAGCTTCTTAACTTGACTTTCAAATTCCTCCTTCTTTGATTCAAACACCTTCGCTTGAATTTTGAACTCCTCTTCTTTTGACTTGAACTCTTTCATCTGTTCTTTGAATTGCTTTTCTTTTAACTCAAGCTCCTTCAGTCGGCTTTCGAAATGCTTCTTTTCTAATTCCAGCTCCTTCACACGGCCTTCAAATTCATCCTCTTTTGAATCAAACTCCGCCACTCGGCCATCAAGTTGCTTCTTCTCTGAATCCAACTCCTTCACCCGGCCTTCCAATTCAGCCTCTTTTGAATTAAATTCCTTCACTCGGCCATCAAATTGCTTCTTCTCTGAATCCAGCTCCTTCACCCGGCCATCGAATTCAGCCTCTTTTGAATCAAATTCCTTCACTCGGCCCTCAAATTGCTCCTTCTCTGATTCTAGCTCCTTCACCCGACCTTCGAATTCAACCTCTTTTGAATCAAACTCCTTCACTCGGCTATCAAGTTGCTTCCTCTCTAATTCCAGCTCCTTCACTCTGCCTTCGAATTCATTCTCGTTTGAATCAAACTCCTTCCCTCGACCATCAAGTAGTTTCTCTCTAAAATCAACTTCCTTAACTTTTCCTTCCAATTGTCTCTCTTTCGATTGGAACTCTTCCACTTGGCTTTCAAAATGCTTCTTTTTAGACTCCAGCTCCTTCATTTCGCTCTCAAATTCTGTCTCTTTTAATTCCCATTTCATCACTATGCCTTCAAGTTGCTTCTCTTTAAACTCAAGCTCCTTGGTTCGGCTTTCAAGATGCTTCTGTTTTAATACCAAATCATCCAACAACTCCTTCACTAGGCATTCATATTCTCTTGATCTTGATTCATGCTCTTTCACCCAGCTTTCATTTTCCTTCTCTTTTGACTGAAGCTCCCTCAACCGGCTTTCAAAATGTCTCTTTTCTGAGTCAAGCTCCTTCATTTGGTCTTCAAACTCTCTCTCTTTTAACTCCCACTTCATCACAAGCCCTTCATGTTTCTTCTCTTTTAATTCAAGTTCCATGGTTCGCCTTTCGAAATGCTTCTGTTTTAACAACAAATCATCCAACAGCCCCTTCATTTGGCTTTCAAGTCGTCTATCAAATTCCCTCTCTTTCGAAATGTTAATCATAACTTGACGAAGCTCTGTCTCTTTCATCTTAAGCTCTTGCTTGCGCTCTCCAATCAAGTCCTCTATCAAACACAAGTGTGCTTCCTTCGCTACAAAATCCTTAACACGTCCTTCAATTTTCCGCTGCAGTTTGTTATGAACTTCGTTAATTCTACTAACACAACTAAATTGCGTCTTCTTATTTACAAGCTCTCTGCTACACTCCTCAATCTCTCTCTTTACAGACTCCAATCTCTTCTCTTCTTCTCTCCTCTTCCTTTTACATTCCTCAAATGATTTTTCAACAAACTCAATTCCGTTCTTCAACGAGGAAAATGACTTATCAACTGATTTTCCCGGCCTTTTAGCTCTATCCGACGACAGATCACCATCTTCATCTCTGTATTCATCGCGATCATCACGCAACGACAGCTTTGATTTCTTAACAGAAATATGCAAGGAATCACTGTTATCAAACAGCCTCTTCTTAACATGTAAGTTGCCGTTATCACCAGCATCACTGATTTTGAGCTTATCAGAAACCTCAGAGTCCATCATATTCAACTATAGAAACCGGAAGAAAAATTCCTGAAAACAAAGAATGAACAACAAGTCAACAAACCTCCTTAGAAAAACTTCTAGGTCAAACTCAATCAACAAGTAATACATAGAAACAGGGTTTTAAAAAACCGCGAATACGGCTGCGACAAAACGTATTCCCTGAAAACTTTGCATAGAAATCATAATTAGTTTGAGTGAAGAAAATACTTACAAGTTTGATGAAATTTTGTTACGATAATGTAAAGATGGAAATGGAAGATGAAGGTGAAGAGAGAAGAAGAAAGTTCTAGAAATTGATTGGCATTGGGAGAGTAATGAGAGAATAAAATTGAAGAAATGAAAAGAGAAGGAGGAACGTTGCAATACAGCAATATTGTGAGTGGGCGGGATTGTGTATTGTGTGTGGGGTCCACCAAAAATAACGTACTCACATGATAAAAGAATGTTTGGAAAAATTGAAATGCTATTTTTTTTTTTTTTTTTTGTGAATTCTTATTTACCATTACCAAACTGTATGTAATTAGTTTCATATAACATGGCAGTTTTAATTTTGTTGCTATTTTTTTATTTTTTAATTAAAATGAAGGTTATAATTAATGAATAATTGAGAGAATAATAAATAGAGTTAGTGGGATGATTTGTAGTAGTTTATTATCAATTAATAATAAATCAAATACTACAATTTAGAGAGAGGGGAATTTATTAATCATAAATCAAATAATTGATGGATAATAAATGGAGTTAATGGGTTGATTAATCATTTTTAATTTTTTAATTTTTATTTTACTACTTTGGAATGTGGCAAATAATAAGAAATAAATATTAACAACGAGGAAGATCAAATTACACCATTTAATTACATCAAGTATTACACTCATTTACAACGTTTGATTTATTTAAAATCTAATAGATATTAAAAAAACAAGCTTAGGAAAATATTTCCTTTTTTCTCGCATGACCATTCATTCCATATATATATATATATATATATATATAAAGAGGGTTATATATAAAGAGGGTTATATTTACTCCAAGAATAAGTTATAACACTTACTCCTTATCTTGACCATTAATTTTTTTCAATCTAATGGTTAAAGTTAATAAGTAATTAAATATGGAGAGAGAAAATCAATACTCATTAATTTTAACCATTAGATTGAGAAGAATTAATGATCAAGATGGAGAGTAAGTGTTGATAACTTACTCATGGAGTAAATATAACTCTTCTATATATATATATATATACTAGTTGTCTCTACCCGTGCGAGGCACGGGATAAAATTTCTTATACTAAAAAATATTTTTTTAATTATTTATAATTTACAAATAAAGTTTATATTAACATTATAGTCTGTTTTTGCCATTAGTTGCACAATTTTTTTTATCAATAATAAACTATATTTTATTTATAAAAATATCTTTATTACCTAAAAATTTAATTTATTTTAACTATAATTTTTTTTTAATTTTTAAATTATGATGCTAATTTAAAAAGAACATAATTTGTTAATTTATTTTGTAAGTTACCAAAAAAAATTTAGTCTTTAAATATATAACATCAATTAAGAAATTAAAACGAAAAATATTTTTTAAAATTGCTCGATAAGAAATAAATAAATAAGATCTCATTTTAAATATGACCTTCATTTATGAGAAACAATCTGTATGAAATCAATTTTAATTTAAAAAAATTATATATTTATAGATTTTTGTGAATAAAATGATAAGATTAGAATTCAATCAAAGAAATTATAGAAATTAAAAGTTTAAATATTTATAGTATGTTATGATTTGAAGAGATTTAGTTTTTGGAAAATAATTTAGTTTTATTATTTCATGTTTGGAATAAATTTTAACATTTAAAATGTCAAATAAAAATGTTTTAAGTAATTTAAAATTAGTTTGTCAAAATAATATTTATTTAAAAAAAAGTTTTTTTAGAACCCTAGATTAGTTGAGGTTATTATCTATTACAGTTGATTGATTTAATTTTAAATGATTTTAAGTTTTTCTATATCAATTTTTTTGTTAGAATTTAATAAAACAATCATGATTAATTTTTGTGGTAAAAATAAAAGCATTAATTTTTTTAAAGCAAAAGTTAATGTTTTTTATTTGACGTTCATACTACTATAATGATTCAATATGTAATTAAATTATTAATTTCCTACATATATTTGTTAATTTATTTTTTAATTATTATTTTCTAGATATGATATTTGATAGTGAATATTTTAATAATATTTAATTATGAGTAAAAAAAATAAATAAGAGATCAATTTGATATTGTCTTTAGTTAAATAAAATTCTATATATGATCTATTATATTATAATCAATTGATGATTTTATTATATATTAACTATTAGGTTATTTATTTATTATAAGTTATAACAATTTATTTCTTTTTTATAAACAGAATCAATTATATTCAAGTAGCCCGTCTCTCTAATTCTCCAATTATTTTAATTTCTTATTTATTTCTAATTTAAACTATCACCAAATTATTTTGATATAACAAAAAAATGCAATATATAGAATGACATGTTATAACAAAAAAATGCAATATATAGAATGATATGTTATATATTTGCGTTATATGTACTATATTTATATTTATATGATTATATATACATATAATATTATTTATACTTGATATTTGACGGTCAAATTAAGAATAATATTAGTAGTGAAAAATATATTATTAGAAAATAAAGATATACTATATTTTAAAATGTTAATGTTAATATGATTGTAATCAAAAGATCAATTATGGTTGTCCAATTGACAATAATATTAGTAGTGAAAAATATATTATTAGAAGATAAAGATATACTAATATTTTACAACAGGTAGCTTGGAAATTCTAAAATTTTTCCACAATTTATATCAGTTCAATTCATCTATTAACATACCAGAAGGGGTTGTAGTTAAAACATTGTAAGTTGGAAGTGCAAACAAATTAATCTTAAAATAAAAAATTATTTTTTACTGATATTATTGTAAATACATCATCCTAATCACTAATTTAAAATAAGTGCTAAGACCAAATAGGTATTCTTTAGCTTTCTTCTCTCTAGGTAAGAGTTTTCATTTTCAATTTTTTGATGCATCATCTTTCAACATGGGCAAACATAACATTAATTAGACGAATTGACATAAATTTAAAGAAGTTTGATTTTAACCATTAAAATGTTCATACCATTTAGTGAAGCATTGACAATAATCACACCATTTTTTTAATTCACAGGACATTTTGAATAATTTTTCTACTCAATCACATGACAATGGCAATGTCATCACAGTAGCAATGCAGTATATTATAAATCCAAAAATAAACTAATTTCAAAATCATTGATAGTAGCAATGTAACTAATGACAGTAGAAAAACAAAAGCACTTACAACAGTCAGCATCTGTTGAGGCAATTTAAAAAAAAAATAAAACAAATTTTTGACGCAATTTAAAATCTTTAATATAAAATGAGATCCCAAATTAAACAATCTAAAGAATACTTTGTAGTAATAAAAAAGATTCAGAATTGGTGGAGTCTCCATTTAATATAGAAAAACACAAATATATTAGAATAAAAAATTTCACTGCAAAATTGAAAATAGAATCGATGCAATCTTCATTACTGTGAATTGATAGTATAAATCATTACCAATAAATTAATCAAATACTTCATATTCATATGCGTTGGAATATGGAATTGGAATTTCAGCATTGATTATAAATTAATAGAGATTTAATACTATTATTTAATTAATTAAAAACATGTTTATTATTAAGAAGAGGTTTCATTTGAATTGTTATACATTAAATTTTGTAGTATAATTATATTGAATGATCAAATAAAATTTAATGTTGAAATATGATTATATCAATGAAAAAATTAAAAGGATTGAAATTTTATCTTGTAATATTTTAATGAAATATGATTATCTTGTAAAATTTTAATAAAATTTTAATAGTATATCTATTTCACCCTTAGTAATTCTTGTAAATGCATAATTAATCCGATAATACAATTTTTGTATATTAAAATGGCAAACAGGAATTAGCTTTTTTCATTCCATATACGATATAAGTTGGAAATTGAGATTTAAAATATATCAACATAATTATTCTAATAAAAACTGAAACAATATAATAATCCAGAATGATTATAAATTAATGTATGTAAGATTTTATTTTTTATATCACAATTAAATAAAATATCACAATCAAATAAGAAAACTATTAAATAAAATTCTGTTGATGTGATTCTGTTAAGTAAAATATCACAATTAAATGAGAAAACTATTAAATTTATAATTATAATAAAAAAGTACCATCAATATCACAAATGATAACAAATTCTAATGTCAACATTGATAAATACATTTATCAGTTTTTTACAAAATAATTGCAAATGTGAGAATAACATGTAATTTTTCCAGAGCCTCAAAGAATTCTGGTGTAGCAATCTCATGTTGTCAATAACCAACTTCCCATCAATATTCCAGAAACTCGGATGATTCAAGAAACATGAAAACACACAAGACAAATAATGTTTAGTGAAGAAAATGAGTCGTTTCTAAAACAATTTCGGAATACTTCAAATAGAGAGAAGAACCTGTCTCAAGGAGGTTCAAGTTTAGACTCCCTGTATTTGCAGAGGCTGGTGGAAAAGGTAATGAATTACAACAAAAAACTGTGATGGATTTGAAATAAACATGCAAAATATCAACGCTCCAGTGGTTGAAGAGTTTGACATCGAACAATGATGGATCTGAAATGACAACAATAGGTTCTTAAAAATTGAAAGAGAAACCATTAAAAAAATACTTAATTAACCAAAAGAGTTTCTTTCTTGGTTGCTTTGCTTTGAAGAAGCAATATAGAGATGCTCTTAAGATCGAGTGACCATTAATAATCAACATAAATCACTAACCTGCAACACTAACACAAATCAATTTTATTCGTATAAATAAATCATTAAAAATTTATAATAAACAAAAATTCTCATGTTTAAAGGAGAGCCATAATACTTTTCTCACTAACCTTCAACAAATCCCTGCAATAAAATCAAACCCAAACATTAGTTACCTAAATATAAAATCTGATGATAACTAATAAACCCTAATTGAATCTCTAACCTCCTTTTCACGAAAATCAAATTTCTTATCGTTTCCTATTATTGCTATTGAGAGAAGGGATTAGATTTGAGCGAATCTGAGAATTTTGACAATGGAAGATTGAAAGAAGGATAACGGTCAGATGATGGTGACCTTTTCACGATCTTCGAAGATTGGATCCTTGAATCCAAAGTTCTGTGAAAAGTAATAAAAAAATGATGAAAATCAGTAAGCATAGAAGATTAGGGAGATCTGTTAAGGTTTAGGGATGATTACAATTATTTATCAGAGTGTTTGGAATACGTAAAAGAGCAATAACGTAGCTTTGGAATTTACAGATAAAATGAAGCGTGATTTGATTACGTTGGAGAGTGGAAAAAATTGGAATAATAATGACTAATGAGGATTGAATTAATTAAATAATAAAATGATTATGTAGTTGAAAGGGTATAAAATAAGATTTATAAACGGTTTAGTTAGGCTAATTATTATATTAATTATTAATAATAAATTGGAATACTAACGAAAATCAAAAATAAAATAAAAAATAATTAAAAAATAAATTATATCAAATATAGTAAGATTACTTAAAATAGAAATTTTTAAAATAGTAAGGTCTCTTAAATGCTGACACTTGGCAAACTTGCCCAAATTCTCATTTTGCTTTATTATATTGTATGATATATATATATATATATATATATATATATATATATATATATATATATATATATATATATATATATATATATATATATATATATATATATATATATATATATATATATATATATATATCTTAACACAATATTATTTTTCTTTGACATGAATAACCAAGTTCTATATAAATAAAAAAATAAATACCACATGATTCTACTGTTAAAAAAATAAATACCAAAAATATTATTATTTTTAATTAGCTTAAGTAACACTACTACTAAGAAATTAATCAATGGACAATATTATTATATTTACTAATAGAAGTTTACTTATATTATATGAAAAACTAAGTTTCTTAAGATATATGACATTTATTAGATAGATAGATATGGAATGAAATCGTCAGGTGAAAAAAGGAAATATTTTCCTAAGTTTGTTTTTTTTAATAGTCATTAGATTTTAAATAAATTAAAAGTTGTAAATGAGGATGATATTTGGTGTAATTAAATGGTGTAATTTAATCTCTTATTGATAAATAAAATTATTCAAATAATCTTAATTTTAGCTCCAAAATATATTTGGATAACCTAACTACGTTAATTAATAAGATTTAGTAAAATAAACTTATTAGAAAATAACTTCTATGTTCTATAATTCTTTTCTAATTTTATTATTAAGTTTAACAAATTTTTAAATCTTAGATGAAGTCTTCGAAAATTAATCCTTTAATAATTACTATGTTTTGCTTTATTTTTCACTTCATTTGCTATGAATTAGTTATGTCTTTTTTACTTTCAAAATATTAAAGATGACTTTGTAATTTTATATTTTCATAATTATATTTTATCTATTGATTTTAGTTTTGTAATTTTATATTTTCATAAGTATATTTATCTACGATTTTAGTTTCACAGTTTATTAAATATTTTTTAAAGTTTGATCATGGGATAGTTTGATGATAAAAAGTGCACACGTAATACTAAACCTATCATATAAACTGCCCACAATACGTGAGAGAAAAAGGGTAAATTTTCCATTTATTTAACTATAAGTTGTTTAATTAGATTGAAATTAATTTTATAAATGATTTAATTATATCACTAAGGCTGAAAATGAGTCGAGTCGAACTCACCTCTGCTCAATTCGACTCGTTATAAATTGGTCGAGTTCGAGTTCAAGTTCGAATCTGAGTTCATGACAAATTTTATTTCAACTTAAATTCAACTCGTTAAGAATTGGTCAAGGTTGAGTTTATCACGAACTTTTTTTCAGCTCAAACTCGAGTTGTTAGAAGTTCACGAACATCTCGTTTCAACTCGTTAGATTTATCTTGTTAGGTACAATTCGTTTATTTCACGGACTTAAAAATAATTTTTTAAATCTATTTTTATATTATATATATATATATATATATATATATATATATATATATATATATATATATATATATATATATATATATGTATATGACATTTTAAATTAACTTGCTCACTTGAGAATATAAATTATCAATTAAAACCGTTAGATTAAAAGAAAATGTGATACTAAGATTTAGAGCAAATCTTTAAACCGCTTTTAAAGACAATATAATTTATTTCATATATAATCGAATTGACTCATGAACCTAACGAGTCGAACTATGTATAGTTCAAGTTCAACTCATTTAGTTAACGAACTCAGTTTTTAGCTCATATTCAACTCATTTGGTTCATGAACTTAATTTAACGATTTAATTTTTGAATCAAATTTTGAACTATTTTCAAGTTAGCTTGGTTCACTGTCAGCCCTAAGTCTACCCACGTGACAGAAATAATTAGGGTAAATTTTCCTAATTCTCTCCCTATTTCTTTTCTATTTAATTTAGGATTAATACTACTTTACCTCTCCATAATATAGACTAAATTCGCTTTACCCCCTGCAATATTTTTTTTGGATTATCCACAGTAATATTTTTTATTTGGATTCCCCCCTTAAACATGCAAATAATACACTGAAAAAAGTGAATTTCGCCATAATTATTAAGGTAATTTTGTATATCTAACCCTTTAATTTAACTAACACATAACCCGCGCGTTGCGTGATTGACCTATAATATATTATTTTGTTTTTATATAATATTTTAAACTTCAAATTATAGTTATTATATTTATTATTATGACTATAAAATCTAAAAAAAATATTAAATGATGATAATTCAATATCACACATTTATATACACATGATTATTAATAAAATAATACAAAATAATTAATTAATTAATTTAATTGTTAATTAAAATTTGTATGAGTCACATAATAGAATAAAATCAGTTGAAAAATGTATTAGAAATATTTATATATATTTAATCAATCAATGACATTTTTAAATTATTAGCTTTTGATATTATGTTTACTTTAATTTTATAACATTTTTCTATCCCTCCTAACTACTTTAAGCTAGAAAATGAGTGGTTCAGATTCAAACCGAATATGAACCACTTAAGAGTTTTGGGTTCCGTAGCGTATCGATATGTTCTAGGAAAGCTTAGTAAAAAGTTGAATGATAAGGGAGAATTGATGATATTTGTGGGGCATCACTCTACCTGAGGTTACAGGTTGTATGATGTGACAAACAAAAGGATTTTGATCAGGTGAGACGTCATTAGTTGACGAGATAAAGGAGATACAGCAACTTATAACTGGTTACCAGAAAGCTATAACAGGTTACAACATTGAAAATTCAATTTTTGTAGAGTTTAGTCGTGAATAAGTAGCCCCATGACAAAGCCCAAATTGAATAGAGTGTAAGAATATAAACAAGGAAAAGAGGTTTTCCTTCAAGACTCGAAGATTGTAAGCTGTTCCGAGACAACATAGTCAATGATGATGGTGATTTCATTCATTTGGCACTTATGGCCGAATTCGAAACCGTTAAGATGGAAGATGCCTTGAGTCAAACAAATGGATTTGTGCTATGAAGGAGGAGGTGAAATTTATTGGAAAAAAATAATACTTAGGAGTTAGTTGATGTACCAGAAGGAAAAAAGTCGATTGGTGTAAGATGAGTCTATAAGGTGAAGGCAAATCCACAAGGGGAAATAATCAAACATAAGACTCGATTAGTTGCAAAGGGTTTTTCGCAAATATAAGGCACGAACTTTGAAGAGGTATTTGCAATGGTTGCTAGAATTTAAATGATTAGACTAGTTGTTGGTATTGCGAATAACAACAATTGGTCCATATATCAATTGGATGTCAAATCCGCATTTTTAAACGGGCGGCTTGAAGAGGAAGTTTGTGTAGAACAACCCCTGATTTTGTTGTGAAAAATCAAGAATCAAAGTTATACAAGTTGCAGAAAGGGTTGTCAGTTTGAAACAAGCTCCAAGAGTTGTGAACAAGAGGATATATGGTTTCTTAAAGAGAATGACTTCAAGAAGTGGGTATCCGAACATGATGTGTATATGAAGAAGGATACAAATAAAGGGGTGATAATCCGTTATCTATACATAGATGATTTGTTGATTATAGACAACGACAATAACTGTTTTTCTAAGTTCAAGAGTGAGCTTATAAAGGAGTTTAAGATGACTGACATTAACCTCATGACATACTTTCTTGGTATTGAGAGTCCATCAAAGAAGGTATGCGCTTGAGATTTTGAAGAAGTTTGAAATGGCGCATTGTAATGCTGCAATTACTTCGGCTGAACCAAGACTACAATTATCGAAAAATGAGGATGAGCAAGATGTTAATCCAACTCAGTATCAGAGGTTGATTGGATCCTTGAGTTACTTGTGCAATGTGTGACTGGATTTGGCGTTTAGTGTCTGTATTTTGAGTAGATTCATGGAGAGACCGAAGGTGTCTCACATGGTCGCGTTCAAGAGGATTCTAAGATACGTCAAATGATCAATTGGCTGTAGAATTCTCTTCCCGTAGCGGACACAGGAAAAAAATGCAATATTCTCGATTTTACCGATTCCAATTGGTGCGGAGATAAAGATGAACGAAATTCTATAGTTGGATACATCTTTATGTTCAGTGAAACACCAATCTCATGGTGTTCGAAGAAGGAATCAATAGTAGCACTCTCGTTTAGTGAGACCGAGTATATTGCCGCTTTGTTGTGTATGCCAGGTCGTGTAGTTGATGAATATATTGAAGGAGCTAGGCAACGATGAAGGTAACAATGTAACGCTCATGGTTGATAATGTTTCCGCTATAAACCTTGCTAAAAACCCAATTACACATGGTTGGAGCAAGCATATTGAGATGAAGTTTCACTACTTGAGAGAACTTGTTAGTGAAGAAAGGTTGAGATTGAAATATTGTAGAAGTGAAGACCAAGTGGTTGATTTGTTGACGAAGGGGGTCACAATTGAAGTGTTAAAGAAATTGAAGATGAACATGGACAAGAAAGACTTTGAGCATGTTTTAAGGTGGTGTGTTAAGAGAAATTTCATAATCCAAGTATTGTAATTTGTTACCACGGGCGTGTAATTTGTTACCACGGGCGTGTAACTAGTTACGGGTATGAAGAAAATTCAAATAAGTTGAAAAAAAGTGATTTTGTCGTTGGTGTAATTGGTTACGCATTCACATTAATCAACAACTACTATTAATATTTTCAATTTTGTAGCAGCTGTAACCGGTTTTAAGTTTTATGTAACTGGTTACAAGTATGAAATTTATGTTTTTTTTGTTATTTGACTTGTTGCATGTGTCTCAATCCACATTGTAAGTTGTATAAATACCTTAAAGGTATCAACATCAATTGTTAATGAAAATGCATATTCTAACCCTCAATTATATTCTCTCTAATTTCTTCTATATCTCTCTCTAATTTCTCCTCTCTATCACTCTTCACATTCAAATCTTCCATTTTCACCAAATGATCTCTCTAATTTCTTCTATATCTCTCTCTAATTTCTCCTCTCTATCACTCTTCACATTCGAATCTTCCATTTTCACCAAATGATTGCAAGTTCTAACACTACAATATAACAAAGTGAATACTTGAAAAATGAAGTTTTCATTCTTTTAATATGACATAAATGTAGATTTAGAATCTGGATCTATATCATTGGCAGTAATAAAAAAATAGATTTTCAATAATTTTAATATGACATTAATTGTACAATTAGAATTTAGATTGACAGATAATTATTGTTTGTATATAGTGATAAATATACTTTTCTTAATATGCCACTAAATGAAAAGTCATAAGTACTTACTGGAAATTAAAAGTGATAAACAAAATTTCAAAATTTTAGTATGGCACAAGTGTAGAATAGAATAAGGATCAAATAACTAATAGATAACTATTAGCGGCAAAAAGTGAAAAACAAAGTTTTAAAATTAAGAAAAAAATGAAGAAAAAAATTTCAAAGTGAGAAATGAAGCTTTAAAATTTTGAAAAAAATAAAGAATTTTTTTTTCAAAATATAGTTAATGATTAACTACAAGAAAGATTAGAGTGTTGAAGTTGACATGGTGGTCATTTCTTGTACCATATGAATACTTTTTAACATATACATTTTGCTTACTTAATTCAACAAATTATTTTTAACTTACCACATTTCTTTACATTAAGTTTTTCTAGCAGCCACAAAACTAGTTGATTCTTGTAAGCCAAGTAACATGAACAGCAGAATGAAATTGCTTCCTCGTGTTAAGTTTCTCAGCAAAATCTGCAATTAGCAACAAAATTCCAATTCATCAAAACAGATATTAAATAAATTATGGTTAACAAAAAACCTATGCAGATTGGACTAAATAATCAAAATAGGATCAGACATCAATTTCGAAAACGGGTGCGAAATACTTGCAAACCATATAATATTCAACATGGTTCTAAGATTCAACATTCTCAAACTAGGATATAAATTTAACATACCAGAAGCTTAATATGCAAAACTCAGGGGCCTAAACAGCTCCAAAGCAATCTTGTGCTGAGCAACAGATGCAAAAAGCTCCAAAACTTCGTCTTCGTCGAAAGAAGTCACCAATCCATAAATTGACAAAATTAGTAGAAAACCGAGAACCACCAAAGAATTCTCTGTATTTTCTTTCATGTTTGCTTTCAAATCAAATGCCAGCTTCATTGCTTCTTCTCTTACATGAGGTTTAATATTTGGTGAGATTTTCATCAGCTGTTCTAGCAGATAGATGCATCTATCATCAATAATCACATGGTTGTCTCTGTTCTTATCACAAAGTGGAAGGATGGGGTTTAGAATTATATCCAAAACCAATTTTGCTGGATCCGACGATTCTCGCAGAATAGCTTGAATGTCAGTTTGCTCACAGGAGACCAACTGCAAACTTGTCTCATCAATGGGAGAGCTTGATTCATCATCCATGTAAGACGTAGCTGCATATTTAGATAGCATATATGTAGATCAGGTTATTGAAACTATTAACATTATTAAATGAAAAACTTGAAATGAAATTATCTCAATAAACTAGACGAATAAGAATATTTACTTGATTCTTTTTCCTCATCTTGGCAACTTAATTCTTTTGACTGGAACTTCTTCATCTGTTCTTTGAATTGATTTTCTTTTGATACGAGCTCCTTCAGCCGGCACTCGAAATGCTTCTTCTCGGATTCCAGCTCCTTTACTCGGCACTCAAAATGCTTCTTATCTGATTCCAGCATCTTCACCCGGCCTTTGAATTCATCCTCTTTTGAATCAAACTCCTTCATTCGGCCATGAAGTTGCTTCTTCTCTGATTCCATCTCCTTCACTCGGCCTTCGAATTCAGCCTCTTTAGAATCAAATTCCTTTACTCGGCCATCAAGCTGCTTCTTCTCTGATTCCAACTTCTTCACTCGGCCTTCGAATTCAGCCTCTTTAAAATCAAACTCCTTTACTCGGCCATCAAGTTGCTTCTTCTCTGATTCCAGCTTCTTCACTCGGTCTTTGAGTTCAGCCTCTTTAGAATCAAACTCCTTCAATCGGCCTTCGAATTCAGCCTCTTTAAAATCAAACTCCTTTTCTCGGCCATCAAGTTGCTTCTTCTCTGATTCCAGCTTCTTCACTCGGTCTTTGAGTTCAGCCTCTTTAGAATCAAACTCCTTCAATCGGCCATCAAGTTGCTTCTCTTTAGTCTCAACTTCCTTAACTTTTCCTTTCAACTGCATCTCTTTTAATTTGAGCTCCTTTACTTGGCTTTCAAAAAATATGTTTTTAGATTTTAGCTCCTTTACTTGGCCTTCAAAATCTCTCGCTTTCGATTCATGCTCCTTCACTCGGCTTTCGTGATGCTTCTCTTTTGACTCAAGGTCCTTCATTCGGATTTCAAAATGCTTCTTTTCTAAATCCAACTCCTTCACCCGGCCTTCAAATTCATCCACTTTCGAATCAGCCTCTTTCATTCGGCCATCAAGTAATTTCTCTTTAAACTCAAGTTCCTTAACTCGGCCTTCGAATCGATCCTCTTTCGAATCAAACTCCTTCACACGACCATCAAGTAGTTTCTCTTTAAAATCAACTTCCTTAACTTTTCCTTCCAATTGTTTCTCTTTTGATTGGAACTCTTTCACTTGGCTTTCAAAATGCTTTTTATTATTTTTGAGCTCCTTCATTTGGCCTTCAAATTCTCTCTCTTTTAATTCCCATTTCATTACCAGCCCTTCATGGTGCTTTTCCTTTAACTGAAGTTCCTTGGTTCGGCTTTCAAAATGTTTCTGTTTTAATACCAAATCATCCAGCAGCTCCTTCATTTGGCAATCGAATTCTCTTGCTCTTGATTCCTGCTCTTTCACCCAGCTTTCATTTTGCATCTCTTTTGACTGAATCTCCTTCATTCGGCCTTCAAATTCTCTCTCTTTTGATTTGAACTCTTCCACTTTGCTTTCAAAATGCTTATTTTTAGATTCCAGCTCCTTCACTTCGCCTTCAAATTCTCTCTCTTTTAATTTGAGCTCTTCCACTTGGCTCTCAAAATGCTTCTTTTTAGATTCCAGCTCCTTCACCTGGCCTTCAAATTCTGTCTCTTTTAATTCCCATTTCATCACTATGCCTTCATGTTGCTTCTCTTTCAACTCAAGCTCCTCGGTTCGGCTTTCAAAATTCTTCTGTTTTAATACCAAATCATCCAACAGCTCCTTCACTTGGCATTCAAATTCTCTAGCTTTTGATTCATGCTCTTTCACCCAGTTTTCATTCTCCTTCTCTTTTAACTTAAGCTCCCTCATTCGGCTATCAAAAATCCTCCTTTCTGATTCTAGCTCCTTCAATTGGCCTTCAAACTCTCTCTCTTTTAATTCCCATTCCATCACTAGCCCTTCTTGTTTCTTCTCTTTTGACTCAAGCTCCTTGGTTCGCCATTCGAAATGCTTCTGTTTTAACACCAAATCATCCACCAACTCCTTCATTTGGCATTCAAATTCCCTCTCTTTCGAAACGTTAATCATAACCTGACGAAGTTCTGTCTCTTTCATCTTAAGCTCTTGCTTGCGCTCTCCAATCAATTCCTCTATCAAACACAACTGTGCTTCCTTCGCTACAAAATCCTTAACACATCCTTCAATTTTCCCCATCATTCTCTTGTGAATTTCATTAATTCTTCTCACACAACCTGCTAGCTTCGTCTTATCTCCAAGCTCTTTGTTGCACTCTACAATATCTCTCTCTATCGACTTCAATCTCTTCTCTTCCACTCGTCTCTTCCTTACGCATTCCTCAAATGACTTTTCTACATACACAAGTTTTTTCTTTAGCAAGGAAAACGATTTACCATTCGACATTGCAGACCTAATAATACTCCGAGAAATAGGAACATGATCATCATCATCGCTATCATCGGCATTATCATCAACCGGCGATTGAAACACTTTCGATTTCTTAACCGAACCGTGCAAGGGACTGCTATAATCAAATAATTTTCTCTTAAGTGGCAGTACAGCAGCTCCGGAACTCGAAATTTGAGGGAACTTTGCTGATAAAGTAACATCATCATCATCTTCAGATTCAAAGGCTTCACAAGTAAAATCAAAAAATTAATAATATCAACACAAACAAAAACATGAAAATTTAACAGCTATAACATTGAATGATACTGATTTTTTCAATAAATAGCATAAAAAATGTAAAATAAATAAACATACAAAATGCATTAAATGTGAAGAAAAGTTGTTAGGGTTTTGGTTAGCTTACAATGCACGCTGTGTATTTTCTTCATTCACTTGAGAAGAGAAAAATGGAAGAGGAAATGGAAAAAGGGGTTTTAGAGTTTTGTGAGCAATAAGAGAGTGAAATTGAAATGAAATGAAACCATATGAGAAACGTGAAGAAAAAATTGCTGTGAGAAACGGTTCCGTACAGTCAAACATTTCTCACAGTCAGTCACCGTCCGTATTAATCTAACGGTATAAAAAATATATGTTGCTATTTATGTTTTATTTTACGGAATACATTAAAGATAAATTGTGGCCGTCTGATTATGATCGATAAAGTGCGTTGTGATTGTAGAGATTTTTCTGAATGCAAAAATAATGTGTGGAAGCGGGGTCCACGAATAGGCTACAAATTGCAAATAACTTGCTCATCAAGTAGAAGCCATGTACAGAATATGTTTCGTTTTTTCTCAAAAATGGCAAAATTTGGTACTAGCAAAATTAACATACAATATTTATTTTTTTAAAAAACATTAATATCAGTAGAGATATTATAAGAAACGTTTACATAAATTTATTTGAAACAATTCAAGAGTATGTGGTCTAGCGGTGAAACTTAGGTTTTGAGAGTGTTGTTTTTTCAAGGTCTCAAGTTCGAAATCCACTAAATACAAATTGCTAAATTAATTACTCTGTGCAAAGAGCAATCTCATCAATAATGTGTGTAGAGAGGTCTCATGCTCATGAATGCACATATCAGATCAGTTTCTATGCCAAATTTTTGGACCTAACCCTTGTACTAATTATTTCCATGAAGGCCAGCCACAAATGAAGTTGTGCCCTTGGACCTAACCATTGTACTAATTCTATCAAAATATTAATATTAATAGATATATTATATGAAACTTGTGACCTACCCATAAATTTATTAATTATTAATTTTAAAACCAATAATGATTATTTAAACTTAATTGTATTAAATTTTTTTTGACGGGAAACGATTAATTCATTTCATTAATAATAATATTTTGAATACATGCTGGACTATCAAAGAAATTATGAAAACTAGCAAGAGATGGAGTCACCCGTGCAAGAGCATGAGCAACCTCATTAGCTTGTCTTCGTACGAACTTAACATGAGAGTTCCTAAAGAAAAGAGCCATCAACCAGTTACATTCTCTAATAATAGCTCCAAGGTCCGAGTCATCTGGTCTCAGATTGGTCACGCTATCCACCACTCGCTTGGCATCTAATTCAAAATCCATATTGTCGTACCCCAAACCATGGACCCAATTTAAAGCTTTCAAAAGACCTAGGGCTTCTCCAATAACAACATCGGTACACGGCGTAAACCATTCAGTCCGGGCTACAATGAATTTACCCGTATCATCTCTAATGCACGCACCCAAACCCACCTTATTTTGAGAAAAAGCTGCATCAATATTGCACTTGAACCTGCCCCTCTGAGGTTTTTCCCATCTGATAACAACTGACGGGGAATTTATAATCCCATTGTTGGGACGCTGATGTTGAGCCTCTCTCCAATCGGTCAATAACTGATAAGTCCTCTGACATATATGCATCGGAGAGTCTTCCACCTGGTTCCATAGATGATTATTTCTCCCTTTCCAGATACTCCATAAGGATACTGAGAAAAGCGCTTTTTGGTCTTGATTGGATACCTGCAAAACGGAGAAAATAACAGATGCAAATGACTCGCCATTAACACTGAGTTGCTGTAACATAGACCACAATCCCACTTTTTTCCAGCACTCGATGCTTTTAGTACACTGGAGAAAAAGGTGATAATTGTTCTCTTCGCCTACTCCACAAGCTAAACAATTTGGGGAACAATCTACACCTTTATCCAATAATCTCCTTCTAGTAGGCACACAATCTCTACACAAACGCCACATGAAATTCTTAACTCTTGGAGGGATCTTAATATTCCAAAGCAAATTCCAGTACCCATTAATTTTAAGATGGGAGGTATCAATAGCGTCTTTGATACAATATCTATAAGCGCTTCGAACTGAGAACTTTCCATTAGATTCATGCTTCCAATACAATTTATCATTATGAACCGCTTCAAAAAGAGGAGTATTTTGAATCTTTTGAGCTGTATCTGCTCCTACAAGCGCATTAATCAAATTATGGTTCCACTCTTTACCATCAGGATTCATCAAGTCCGAGACTTTAAGATTGCTCACCACTAAATCATTAGGCCAAGGATTGGTCAGAGAAGTACCATCAGCCAGCCAATACTCCTCCCAAACTGAAATATCCTCACCGGACCCTATGCTCCATTTCAAACCTCCCTTAATCACAAATCTTGAGTTCCAGATACTACGCCAAACATAGCTAGGATTATGCCCAATATTTGAGCTTAGATAATCGCTATTCGGAAAATACCTGGCTTTGTATAGACGGGATACGAGAGAATCTGTATTAGTCGCAAGCCGCCATGCTTGCTTGCTTAACATGGCCAGATTGAAAGCATTTAGATTCTTGAAACCCATACCTCCTTCACATTTTGGCATAGATAACCTATCCCAGGATAGCCAATGAATACCTTTAACTCTATCTCTTTTATGGCCCCACCAGAACGAGTTCAACAACTTCTCAATCTCATCAATTAAGGAAGAAGGAAGAAGGAAAATACTCATAATATAAGTCGGAATGGATTGCAAAACAGATTTAATCATAGTTTCCCTCCCTGCTTGCGACAAGCTTCTGCTACCCCAAGAATTGATTTTCCTCCAAATTTTGTCTTTAATAAAATTAAGCGCTGATTTTTTACTTCTACCAATCATAGAAGGAATACCGAGATAGTTTCCGGTGCCCAGAACCTGTTGAACCCCTAAACACGTAGCCAACTCAAGACGAGTATCAGGATTAACATTTCTGCTGCAATAAAATTCAGATTTTTGGAAATTAATAGCTTGCCCGGATGCTTCCTCATAAGTGGCTAGAATATCCTTCATAACATTTGTTTCTTCCATATTAGCTCTGAAGAAGAGAAAACAATCATCGGCGAACAATAGATGAGATATTATGGGAGCATTTCTACAAATTTTAACACCATGGATCTCACCTCTAGTTTCAGCTTTCCTAATAAGAGCAGTAAGACCTTCCGCACAAAGAATAAATAAATACGGAGATAGAGGGTCTCCCTGTCTCAGCCCACGCCTGGGAACTATCGGTCCGACCATATTACCATTCATGCTTACTGAATACTCCACCGTTCCAACACATAGCATAATCCAACCTACCCATTTTTGACAAAAACCCATAGTGATAATAATGTCCTTCAAATAATCCCAATCAATTCTGTCCTAAGCTTTACTTATATCAAGCTTAAGAGCTATCTCACCAACTTTACCTCTAGTTTTGGTCTTCATATGATGAATCACTTCTATAGCAGCCATAACATTGTCCAGTATAGATCTCTCGGGAACAAAAGCTGACTGATTCTCTGATATGCATTTACTTAAGATCTTCTTGAGACGATTAGCGAGAACTTTTGCAATAACTTTGTAAAGAACATTACACAAAGCAATCGGACGCCAATCTTTCATGGTGGTTTGGATATTCCCTTTCGGAATAAGAGCGATGTTGGTTTTATTAAGGTTTTGTGGAAAAGCACCTGTTTCAAGCCATTCACATGCTGCTGTAAAGATATCATTACTACACGTGTCCCAGTAAGCATATTATTATCTTCTTCCGAAATAACACTGTCCATAGCTTGTAAAACGCGGTCTCGGGAGCTTGGTTTCTTTTGGAATAAGTCAGTGAAATACTCATTAGCCAAATAACACATCCCTTCAGTAGACTGGATAACTTCACCATTCTCATTGGTAAGAGATTTTATAGTATTGATGGATTTCCTAACAGTAGCAGTAACATGAAAAAACCTTGTATTTAGATCACCGTCCTTATACCAATGGGCTTTGGCTCTTTGCTTCCAAAATAAATCGTCTTTCACCAACAGAGAAGTCAAGCGTTTCATAAGGGCGGAGAAATAATTGAGATTCCGCTCCGAAACGTGTTGTCTGGCTGTGTCCAATTTCTTACATATTTCATCAATCTCCTTTCTAACTCTGCACCAATTCTTTTTACTCCATTTCACCATATCAACTCCACAATTTTCCAGCTTTTTAGTAATCTCTTCATGCTCACAGTTAAGCCATTTGTCCCGAACAAAATCAACAAAACCCGGTTCCGTTAACCAAGCGTTCTCAAATTTAAAGTTCCTGGCTGTCCTTGGCTGAACCGAGATATTAGTACAATTTAGCAGTATCGGATAATGGTCCGATGAAGCCGCTGCCAAGCAATCAAGTTTCGCATTAGGAAAAAAATTGCTCCAGTTAGTATTTATCATGGCTCTATCTAGTCTTTCCTCCACTGCTCTGGGTGTGCCAAGGCTCTTGAACCAAGTGAAACAATATCCTTCCAATGGAATATCAAACAAGCCAGCATCCTGAACAGCATGTCTAAAGCCTGAAATCATCCAGTTTGGTCTATCAATTGTGCCTTTCTTCTCATTGGATGCTAAAATGTCGTTAAAATCACCAATTATACACCAAGTAAGATTAGAACTATCAGAAAGATTACGGATAAGATTCCAAGAGTCCCTTCTACGAGAGCTCTCGGGTAAACCGTAGAATCCAGTAAGTCTCCAATTTCCCTTTATGGGATCTTCAACAAGAATGTCAATGTGGTTATTAGAATAATTTTGAATGGAGCATTTTTTGTGTTCTTTCCATAACACAGCCATACCACCACTTCTACCAATGCGATTAATCGAAAAACAGCAATCAAAACCCAGAGAATAGCGTAATCTTTCAATTTTATTAGAGTAACTTGTTGTTTCAAATAAAAACAGAACATCCGGTTTATATCTTCGGATGATGTATTTAAGATTCGGAACTACACTCGGTTACCCAGGCCCCGACAGTTCCAGCTTAATACAATCATTTGTCTTGGCAGGCCTGCTGAGCAGTACCCGCCATTGTTACAGTGACAGTCGGATCAGGAATTTGCTGAATGGGAATGTCAGTCCCAACAGCTCCTTTGTCTGGAATATAATCTTCGAGCATAAGGTCACTCGCTGCAGCCGGGCCATTATTATTTTGTTCGCTTAACTCAGCTATATCTCTTTCATCTGCACGAAATCTCTTCTTCAAGGAAATCATATCCCTGCCATGATGGAAATCCGAATCTGACAGTATGAGCGCCTTATGGTGAGGTTTGCGGCGAGCTTGATTTTTCATGGACACCTTAGTAGCTGTTACTTTGCTTTTGCTGGTAAAAAGTTAAGTCCCTTTCGCTTTTCCGGACACCGCCCCGACACTGCTAACAGCTGAATTTTGCAAGCTATCAAGGAGTATCGGGTCAGGTCTTGGTAATTCCCACTCAGTCTTACCATCTTCACACTTCTTAGAGAAAACAGTCTCCTTGCAATTCACACTATGATCAGCTTTGCGATTTTGTTTGGATGGTTCAGCAACATTGACTTGAAACGGAATTAGCATATCTTCAGAAATTTCCTTTGTATTAAATTTTAAAAAATAGAATATTTTAAAAATAAAAATTTTATCTTTTAAATTAAGATAATTATTGATCAAATTAATATGTATTGTGTTAATAGTAATCCGTGAAATAGAAAATTTATTTGATACAATATAAAATTTATTTATATTAAGATATAAATTTGAAATGAGTTATTTAATTTTAAAATAAAAAATAATTATATAACCTCAATTGCATTAAATAATCATGTAAAAAGGGTCTATCGCCCTCTCTCTTATAAAATAAAATCATGCAAACCAAGCGGTTGAGCTCCATTGGCAAAGAGCCCCACCCAAGGACGTACTCGGGGAATACCGAGTTCGATTCCCAGGCGGAACAATCTTGCTTGGCCAGTGCGCATGCCTCTACGCACGAGCCGGATTAGTGGCCCACCTGTGGTGGGTCGAAACTGGTGCAAATAACACAAAAAAATAAAAAAAAATAAAATCATGCAAAAAGAAAAAAAAAGACCCGTGGGATGAAGAAAGACAAAAAAAAAAAGAAAATTTTGATATTTTGGAAAAAAAGATTTTGTCTTTTAAATTAAGACAAGTTTTTTATTAAATAAAATAGACATTATGCTAATAATGACCTGTGACATAAAAAAATTATTTGATGCGATATAAAATGTATTTATATACAAATGCAAAATTTAAAATAATTTACTTAATTAAAAAATGAACAATAATCATATAAATTTAATTGTATTAAATAATCATACAAAAAAAAATCAATCGTGAGATGGAGAAAGAAAAAAATTAATATTTAAAAATAATGACTTTGTCTCTCAAATTAAGACAATGATTGATTAAAATAAAATAGATATTGTATTGATAGTGACTCGTGAGATAAATGATTTTTAAATTTTATTAAAATTAAAAAATAGATTATTAGTGTTTTTAGTGATAATGAATAAATATAGAGAAAAAATTTAAAATGAAAGTTAGAAAATATGGGGAAAAAATGTAAGAGAGATTTGAAATTTTAATCAAGAGAGAATGAATGTATATAATATTTAATTGGTGAAGGCTGAAAAATGAATGTCACATGTCATGCAGTAATAGGATATGGGAATGAAAAAGTAAATATTACTTAATTACTTAAATGATTTATGGACAAAGAAAAATTTAATAAATTCATGCAATTGAATTGTTATATATAGGTAATAGATATTTTCAAAACATTTATCTATAAGATTGTAAATTTTGCGATGGTTATTTTCAAAAAAAAACATATGAGTTCATCTTTTTTACATTGCAACTAATTGGAATACCAAAATTATCATAAAATCAGCATCAATCAGATGCCTAAATTGAGTTGGATAAGAATCAAAGAAACAGTATTCATTAAACTCAATTCCACTTTTTGTAAGAGCATTCGCACATTGCTTCTCTTTCAGAAATGCATGACGAACAACAATCTCTTCTCCATCTCAATAAAGGCTCGAATCTTATTCATCAAATTTCTTTCAAGAGGGTTACCAAGCTTACTATTCTTTATACCATTCACTACTTCGATTGAATCAACATTGATCTTAACCGCTCTAACACCAAGCCTTCTCACACCATTAAACCTTGAAACACCCCCCTCACACACATAACTCTACCATTGTTGTTCCTTATGATACCTCCACACCCCGCTTTACCATATTCCAAACAAGCTCCATCCATATTCAACATAACCCACCCCAAATCTAGCGGTTTCCAACTAACCAACCTCAACTTTTTGGCTGAAGTATCTATTTCATTGGCAACCATGAACGCATTTTCGTGGTCTTGAACATGATATGTGACAAAATCATACAGATCATTCGGTCTAACATAGTGTTCCTCGTGATTTTCCTTGTTTCTCCAATTCCATATACTATGACACGACACTACCTAAAATGCTTCCCACTCCCACCCTCCTTCCATCCTTACTTGTTGTTCATGTTAGTACTAAACCACTACTCTAAGTCTCAAAGTGTATCTTATCATCACGATATGCTGAAAAATAAAAACTCATAATGCGAATCATTGTTCAATACTTCTCCAAATAATTGCTCAAATTAAATCACACATAATATCTTCAAAATTGCCAAACATCAAAAAGAGGGAGACCGAAATTGTATTCATTGTCGGTATCTCTTTTTAGTTTTAATTTTTTTCACCAATTTTTATGTACAATATATCATTTGATTTGTCACTTCTTTGTATCCTATTCATTATTTGGATTCATTTGTATTGTTGTTGTAGCATTGCTTTTGTAATTCACTTGAAATTTGTTGTGTTAACTCGTTTCGGCTATTTTGGTTTTTGTACCTTTGATAAATATCTTGACTCATTATCTTAGTTGTTGTAATAAGTCCATGTTTGTGTCTTTTTTTAAGCCTAACAATTGGTTTTATGCCAAAATCATAAGTATTGCTTGAATCATAAGGTTTAACACTTAGTCAAGGCTGTAAGGTTGTATGATTCAAATCATACATGTGTGACTCGAATCATAAAGCATCTTGAAAGGTAAGATTTAGATCTACCTCATTTTAGTCGAGTCATAGCAAGGTGTGATTCAAATCACAACTTATATGATTTGAATCATAGGATATACATGACTTGAATCATGGATCCTTCTCATTTTTTCAACCTTGGATTCATGTTGAGCGTCTCTTTGATTCAAATCATAACTTAATGATTTAATAAATACTTTTTTCTCTTAGTTGAGAGTAATCATTCCCAAGAGAATGTGTCTACTCTCTTGCACCAATTTAATCTTTCTCATCTTTTGTCAATGAGTGTGAGTGTGTCAACTTTGAGAGAAGCTCTCCGAAAAAGTGTGAGTGTGTCAACTTTGATAGAAGCTCTTAGAAAAATGCGTGAGAAACACACATCTCCATATTCTTTGTTGTCTCGTGTTCTTGTTTAAGACAAAGAAACTTATATAAAAAGAAAGAATTTCTTTTATCAATCATGTGTCAAGATCGACCAATCTTAGAACAACCACCATAGAACCTTGAAAACCTTTTTTTTACCAAGATCTTGAGAGAACTCAGAAAGTATTCTTATTCACCAACACCTAATTCCTTGTTGATACCTTGTGATTAACCTCCTAGAATGTGAATCTTGTGAATTTTTAGTTATGCGTGTGAGATCCTTCACATATTATTAATCATCTTCAATCTTCGTCAAAAACCATTGTTATGGACCTTCAAATCTAAAGATTAAATTTGAGAGGTATATAAAAGTTACATTAGGGAATCTAATGTTTTTCTTCGAAGTTATGCTTTTGTGTATTAGGTGGAAGAATCATTTCTGAAACATGGATTTGATTATGTGTTGTTCACAAAGATATAGTGTCTTTATACTCCATTGAAGACTTTGGTGAAACCCTGTGAAGGTTGTCGTAGATTTTTTTTTGGAGTTATCCAATTCATTGAGGCTAATGAAAATCACTCAGACAAGTCCTTGTTAGATTCTAGGAAAGGAAACTTGGAGAGGGTTATTGTGGATAGCAATATTATTGGATCAAGATCATTGAGGATCTCGTTGTAGCAGTTGAGTATTTGCATCAATAGAAAAAATTGTCATTGGATTTGTATGTAGGCTAATGCAATTTGGTTATTAGCATCCATATTGATGATAGTTCGTTGTATCAAAATATTTGTATACTCTTCAAAATAGTGGAAGATCTGATTATTTTTCTCAATGGTTCCAAAGCATTGAAGAGTCAAGCAGACATAGCGAGGCCGATTGCAAAACCACTATATATCTCTGTGTACTTTCTTCTTTCCTTATCTCTCTTTAATTTTTTTTGTATAGAATGTAAAAATTAAATCATAGCATAATTTGTATGTCATTTAGGTTAGATCATGCTTGTAGTGGTTTACTGTATAAGCATTGGTATGTGTTGCATCAAACCTATTAAGTCATGCTTGAGTTGATTGTGTTAAAGAACATATATAAGTTGAGATATTAAATTGCTTCGATCAAGCAATTTGAATTGTCCTAATTGACTTAAGTCATTGTTTAATCATTCTCTTAGTGATAACATTGAAATATATAGGTTGGAATTCTTAGTGATGAGATTTTAAACTTTCATCTTACATTACTTTAGCTTCCGTCCATCAAACTCTAATTTTTTTGTTGAAATGTTTTCAAATATTTTAAAATGAATGCGTCTATTCAACCTCCCCTTCTAAACCTATTTCATACTTATATTTCCAACCAACAGCATGAGTCGCCGACATCCATAAAGGTATCACCAATGGGCAATCACAAAAACCATGAAGAGAGTCTTCCTCAACACGGCGAACCAAGACCTATGCAAATTTTATTCATGTTAGTAAGAAGTCTATTATAACGAAGCAACCAAAAGAAACACCACAGTCTATGTTTGGCTTTTGAGAGAAACCGCGGTAACAGCACACATTTCACAAAAGCTACAACTAGTAGCTTCCAAAAATTGCGGTGGAATAGTGTTTAAACGCGAGGTAGCGGTGTGCTACCGTGTAACCAAACACGGGCATACTCTCTCCGAGACTTTTAATTTCCATATTCTTTTCCACTGTCTATCAATTACTACATGATGAGTATCATCTAAAATACTTTATATGTTTAAAACTACAAATTCTTTATTCTCACTAGAAACCCAGATCTTTCATCTAGAGCATCATTCTCACTCGAAGGTTAAATACCGGTATTGTTTATCAAAAAATAAGGATTAAATATATTTTTAGTCCTTATAAATATTTCAACTTTCATTTGTAGTCCCTATTTAAAAATAATATATTTTAATCCCTACAAAAATTTCATCCATGCAATTTTAGTCTTTATTATTTTCTAAAATTTTGAAAATTGTTTAATCATCCTTAAACTTTCAAATTTTTGAATAATTTTTCCATACATGTTTAGAATACAATAAAACATTTCTTTATCTATTATAGAATTTTTTAAAATAAGAAAATTAAATATGAATTTTTAAAATTTCAAAAGATAATGATAAAAGTAATGAAAACCTCGACTAAGAAATCAAATTTTGAGTTTTTATTTTTTAGAGAAACTTTTTTTTAATGTTCTAAACATGTCTTCAAAATAATCATTAAAAAATACACTTGGTTTAACATGAGGGACTAAAATTATATGCATAATAATTTTGTAGGAACTAAAATATATATTTTTTAATAGAGACTAAAATTAAAAGTTAAAATATTTATAGGGATCAAAACATATTTAACCCAAAAATAAATACGAAGAAAGTAGCATGAGGTCTAGGATGAGAAAACAATGAAAAGTAGCACAGGAATTAAAAAACAAATCTATACTTCCGGATTTATTCCAGAAATATATTTCCAATTTTATTTTTACAAAATAAAGATGAGACTCACTTACATATAAATTTAATATATTTAAAATGCGTTCAAAAATACCATTTTAACTTTTTATAGGAAATTTTTCTACTACATCGCATGAAACTAGCAATTCCCTCTCATTTATACACTTTAATTTAAAAGGTCTTGTTAACCAGTGCCCTCAAGATAATGGTTAAGCATTTCAAAAAAAGAATTATAGAAAATTTAACACTTTAATTCTTGAGGCATTAAATACGTAAATTACCGAGATAAATTTACTATTTTTAAAATCTTAACCATTACCCTGAAGACACTGGTTAGTATTTCTCTAATTTAAAAAGGTGAATTTCATCATATGTTATTTGATAGAAAAAATGGAGTTTCAATTTTTTTAGTATGACATTAATGGTAGAGTTATAATTGATTGACATCTGATTATTTGTTGGTAAATAGTGATAAATGTACTCTTCTTTTAATATCACATTAAATGTATGTGCTCTTTTTTAATATGACATTATATGTAAAACATTCACACTGTCAGTGTGAAATTTTTTGAATTGTACTACATAATTAATTATTTTACACTGTATCACTTCTTTTCTCAAACTTTAATATGACACATTTGCAGAGTAAGAATAAACATCAAATAATCAATATAATATTGACTTTAAAGAGAAAAATGTAGATTAGACTGATGAGGTTGATATCGTGTTCGGTTCCTCTTGTACCATATGGATACTTTTTCTAAATACTTTTCTAACTTAAAATTTCTTGGCGAGAGAGAGGTAGTATTAGAAAAAAAATAATCAAGATTTGTTTTAATGTAGAAGAAGAGGAAAAAATTAGTAAAATAGGAAAGATTCTTCTATACATAGAAGAATAGAACAAATTTGTAATAGAAAAATATTATATGTATTAACTATTTAAGACAATAATAAATATTATATGTGTAAGCATATTTCCATTACCACATTTCTAGTACAGTACTAGTTGATTCTTGTAAGCCAAGTAACATGTACAGCAGAATCAACTTGCTTCCTCCTTATAAGTTTTCTCAGCAAAATCTATAATTTGCAAGAAGATTAAATAGACATTAAATAAGCACATTTGATAAGCTCCAACAAATTTCTTCCTCCTGATAAGATTCTCAACAAAATCTGCAAGATGCAAGAAATTTCACAGCATCCAAACTTACTATAATAGAAACATAGAAAGAGAGATCAGTTATCAGTTCAATTTCATACCAGCAATAGATATAAGCACATTTGATTTGACAAATAAAACATCAAAAGCATAGGGTGCTGAACAACTCGAAAGCTATCCTGTGATGAGCAACAAATGCAAAAAGCTCCAAAACTTCGTCTTCATCGAAAGAATTAACCAATCTATAAATTGATAAAATCAGTAGAAAACCGAGAACCACCAGAGAATTTTCAGTATTTTCTTTAATGTTAGCTTTCAAATCAAGTGCTAGCTTCATTGCTTCTTCTCTTACACGAGGTTTGATATTTGGTGAGATTTTCATCAGTAGTTCTAGCAGATAGACGCATCTATCATCAATAACCACTTCATTGTCTCCTTTCTTATAGCAAAGTGGAAGAATGGGATTCAGTATTATATCCAAAACCACTTTTGCTGGATCGGATGATTCTCGCAGATTAGCTAGAATATCGGTTTGCTCACACTGGACCAACTTCAAACTTGTTTCATCAATGGGAGGACTTGATTCATCGTCCATGTATGATATAACTGCATAATGCATATTTAGATAGCATATATGTAGATCAGGTTATTGAAACTATCAACAGTATTAAATGAATCAGTTGAAATGAAATTATCTCAATAAACTAGATGAATAAAAATATTTACCAGATTCTTTTTCCTCATGTTTATTCAGCTTTGATTCAGGATTCTTGACTTGCCTTTCATACTGCTTCTCTTTTGACTCGAGTTCTTTCCATGGTTCTTCAAATTGCTTCTCTTTTGACTCGAGTTCTTTCCATCGTTCTTCAAATTGCTTCTCTTTTGATTTGAAGTCCCAAATTTTGCTTTCAAATTGTTTCTCTTTTGAATTGAGCTCCTGAATTCGACCTTCAAACTCCTCCTCCTTTGATTCAAACACCTTTACTTGACCTTTGAGCTTCTCCTCTTTTGACTGGAACTCCTTCATTTGTTCTTTGATTTTATTTTCTTTTGATTCGAGCTGCTTCAGTCGGCTCTCAAAATGCTTCTTCTCTAATTCCAGCTCCTTCACTCGGCCTTTGAATTCATCCTCTTTTGAATCAAACTCCTTCTTTCGGCTATCAAGTTGCTTCTTCTCTGATTCCAACTCCTTCACCAGGCCTTCGAATTCATCCTCTTTAGAATCAAACTCCTTCCATCGGCCATCAAGTTGCTTCTCTTTTGTCCCAACTTCCTTAGCTTTTTCTTTCAATTGCATCTCTTTTAATTTGAGCTCCTCTACTTGGCTTTCAAAAAATATGTTTTTAGATTTCAGCTCTTTTACTTGGCCTACGAATTCTCTCGCTTTCGATTCAAGCTCCTTCACTCGGCTTTCATGTCGCTTCTCTTTTGACTCAAGTTCCTTCATTCGACTATCAAAATGCTTCTTTTTAGATTTCAGCTCTTTCACCCGACCTTCAAAATGCCTCTTTTCAGATTTCAGCTCATTCACCCGACCTTCAAAATGCTTCTTTTTAGATTTCAGCTCCTTTGTTTCGCCTTGGAATTCTCTTGCTTTCAATTCATGCTCCTTCACTCGGCTCTCATATTGCTTCTCTTTTGATTCAAGGTCCTTCACTCGGCTTTCATATTGCTTCTCTTTTGATTCAAGGTCCTTCATTCGGCTTTCAAAATGCTTCTTTTCTAATTCCAACTCCTTCACTCGGCCATCAAGTAATTTCTCTTTAGACTGAAGTTCCTTAACTTGTCCTTTCAACTTTCTTTCTTTTGCATTAAGTTCATCCACTTGGCTTTCAAAATGCTTCTTTTTAGATTCCAGCTGCTTCATTTGGCCTTCAAACTCTCTCTCTTTTAATTCCCATTTCATCACTAGCCCTTCACGTTTCTTCTCTTTCAACTCAAGCTCCATTGTTCGGCTTTCAAAATGCTTCTGTTTTAACACCAAATCATCAAACAGCTCCTTCATTTTGCTTTCAAACTCCCTCTCTTTTGAAATGTTATTCATGACTTGACAAAGTTCTATCTCTTTTAACCGAAACTCTTGCTTGCGCTCTCGAATCAAGTCCTCTATCAAATACAATTGTGCTTCCTTTTCTACAAAATCCTTAACACATCCTTCAACTATTCCCATCATTTTGTTGTAAACTCTCTCTACGGACTTCAATCTATTCTCTTCCACTCGTCTCTTCCTCACGCATTCCTCAAATGACTTTTCTATAAACACAAGTTCTTTCTTAAGCAAAAAAAATGATTTATCAGTCAACATAGCAGACCTATCGTCATCGTCATCATCACTATCATCGTGATTATCATCTACCAGTGATGCAGACACTTTCGATTTCTTAACCGAACTGGGCAAGGGATTGCTATTATCTAACAACTTTCTCTTAACTGGCAATGCAGTAGTATCCCTCTCCTTTACAGAACCATCACAGTTATCATCATCATCTTCAGATTCAAAATCTTCACAAGAAAAAAAATAAAAAATTAATAATAGCAACAAACAATAGATATTTCAAGTAGTAATGACAAAAAAATCCAACTCTTAAACAAAAATAGTAATAACAAAATAATTAATAAAAACAAAAATGAAGAAAAATATTGCTTACAATGCATCTTGTGTGTTCTCTTCTTTCACTTGAGAAGAGAAAAATGGAAAAAGAAAATCTAGAGGGTGAAATTGAAAATGAAATGAAACCCATACCAGAAACATGAAGAAAAAGTTGCTGTGAAAAACGGTTCCGTACAGTGACTTTTCTCACAATCACACAGTTAAAACATCAACCGCCGTTCGATAGTGATCTAACGGTAAAAAAAACAAATTTATTCATATTTTTTTATTTATATTTTATATTACGGAAAACATTAAAGTTAAATCAGAGGCGTCTGATTGTGATCGAACGGTCCCACGCGTAACTGTGATTGTAGAGATTTTCTGAATGTAAAAAATCTGTGTGGAAGCGGGGTCCACAAAATAGAGTAATAGACTACAAATTGCAAATAACTTGCTCACCAAGTTGAACCCAGGTACAGAATTTGTTTCTTTTTCTTTCAAAAAAATGACAAAATAGTGTATTAGTAAAACTAACATTGAATAGTTTTTTTTTTTTTTAAAACATATATATTAGTAGATATATTATAAGAAATATTTTCAAAACATTAATTTAAAAAATATTAAATTTTGCAATGGTTATCTTCCAAAAAATATATATGAGTTCTTTTTATAAACAAAATATTAAAATGATATGTACTCTTGTGGCTTCTAATTTTCTTTTTGGATTATAAAACAGATAATATTATCTGAAAAAAATTAATTTTTTAAGTTGTAGAAAATCATAATAGATAACAAATCTCTTTTTCAAAAAATTTAACATAATTGTGTTTTTAAAATTGAATTCAAATTCAAAATTTTTAATTAAACTAAAGAAATTTGAAATCCCATAATATTTTTCTCCAAGAGTCATCATAAGAAACTTGATTCCTGTTAAATATTTATTTTAGTCCAAATGAATTAGGTTAAACATACATTATACATTATTTATCAAAATTAGGTACTAAACGTATTTTTAATGGGGACAACTTCTCTACCCATTACAAAAAGTTGGGTAGTGTACATTCAACTAATCATATGATGCCATTTAATTTTAACACAATTAATTATTTATTAAATATTACAATTGATTGTTGTATTCAAGACATTTTACATAAGAGGTAACCTTACCCAACTTTTTGAGTTGGGTAGATAAGAATTCACCATTTTTAATCACTATAAAAATGTCACTTTTTGGTTTTAACATTTTTTTTCATTCTTGGTTTGTCCATATATATCACTTCTTATTTTTAATCAATATTATTTTAGTTCTATATAAGTTGTTAATGTTGGAATTAATTTTTTTTTTTTGAAGAAATGGAATTGATCCTATTATATGTGTACTATTCGTTTTAGAAAGGAAAATATCTCAAACCATTTTAAAAAGAGGAAAATGTACATATAAAAACTAAATTTATTTCATGGAAATTTCTTTACCCACCTCCCTATGGGGTCACCCCCAACGAAAACCCCAGTTTACCCCTGCTTCGAAAATGCATTTCCGAAGTGTATTTGTTTTAAAAATTTTTCCCAGACTTCGGAAATACATCTCCGAAAACACCAAAAGGGGGGTGTTTTCGGATATGCACTTCCGAAAACACCTTTTTTTAGATTTTAGTGTAATTCGGAAATGCATTTCCGAATTATGCAGAAGTCTATTTTTTTTTATGTTTTTTCTAATAGTCCCGTACGAAATATATACAAAACGTATAGTATATACAAAACGGAAAAGCCGAACAAAACAAACGACATATCAACGTAATATACTAATATAATAAATAAAATTCAAATAATATATACAGACCGAGTCATAGTGTGCGAAATATATAATCCGAATACAAAAAAAATAAATCCGGACCCCTATTGGGTATGCCTAACCCTCTCTCCCTGGGACCTCCTCTGCCGCCTGTATGCCGCCGCACGGCCCGCATCAGTGACGATCTTCTCCATCACGGCGACTGCCTCTGGACCGCCCTGATCAACGATACCTCGATCCAACGCGTCCCGCCCAAGCATCTCTATCCGCTGGCAGATCGGCAGGAGATCAATGGCGTGGTCATCCTCGGCCTGCTGGTTCTCCAGGATCTCCTCGTGTGCTGGCCTAGGAGCGCCGGGAGCGTCGGGTCTCATCAGAGGATGTGACACCCGATAGAACCATGTGACATACCCCCTCACACTGTGCCAGTCCTGGGTGACCCGAATGCGACGATACTCCTCCGGGAACACATGACGCTCCCAATCCTCAAATATGCCAGTGAGCTGCACTCGGGTTACTGTGTTGGGAGCAGCCTCAAAAGGTGACCTGGGTATCAGCTGCACAAATCCAAACTGTCGCATGCACCGCTCAGGGAGATATCGCACCATGGTGTTGGTCCCGCATGCCAACCAGCCAGAATATAACGATATGCTGTCAAAGGGGACAACATCAGTGTAGTCGCTGAATGGCCTCCAACAGATGTCATCGTGCATCGTGCGGTCGAGGTACCCACGGTATGGTCCCACTGCATTGTTCCCCCTTTGGAGAACGTATCGGGCGGCCCTGGGCATCTCGTCCTCGTACTCAGGATCAACGCGGAAGCCGTGGATGTGGGGGAAGTAGGAGATGATCCAGCTCTGAAACATAAACACGATAATGTATTAAAAATAAATACGAAACATAAATAAATGTGAAACAATTAAAATGAAACGTACCGTAAGTAGTGTGCAGGATCCTGTCAACTGCCTGGTCCTCTAGTTGGAAGCCTCATTCAGCTTCTGGTATAGGTATGCCGGAACAGCTGACCCCCAGTTCCACTGAAGAACTGTAGTCAAGTCCATGAAATAGCGGAGGTAGGTCACGTCGACGTACCTTGCACTCTTGTCCACAAAGAGTGCAACGCCTACCACAAACATGTACCAGCACCGGAGAGCGCAGCCACGGTGATACTGCACAAATAGGGCGTCATCCGCCTCCTCGGATTCGGCCGCCGCCACAAGGTGGTGCTCGAAATAAGCGCTCAGTGTGGAGAACCGGATATGAGGCCCATTTGTCGTCTGGCACTCAAAGTCAGCAACTTCCGTCTCCATACCCAAATAGAGCGTCATCCACTCACTGGCTTCGATCCTCTGGATCCGGGAGTGGTCCAACAGCGTCCCCCTGATCGGAAAGGGGAGAAGACACTGCACATCGTGCAAGGTGATCGTCATCTCCCCAACCGGTAAGTGGAAAGAAGACGTCTCCCTGTGCCACCTCTCCACAAAGGCACCCTGCATGTTGTGGCTGATGGTGGTATACCCCGTCATGCACAGTCCACTAACCCCTGAAGCTCTCACCGCGTCGTTAAACCACTCAGCATTCGGTTTAAAGAGACTGAAAACCTTCCGGGAGTGGTTCACCATTTTCAAAGTGTCTCTCTCCTGTTACAACAGAAACAAATAAAAAAGTATGTTAATTAGACCGTTAAGAAAATGTTTAATAAACGGCTAAATTAAAAACGGTTAAATAATAAAGTCGGACAAATTATAAAAAATACCTCTCCCCCCCAGATACGCCGAGCGACGTGCTCGTGGTAGGTAATCAGCAAGGTAGTGTCACTGGGCCCTCCCGGGTAGCCCTCCTCCTGCTGCTCCTCCTCCTCCCCGTGTGGAGGGTCAACATCTGGTACCTCCTCCGCCTCGTGGTATGTAACTGCCTCCTCCTCCTCCTCCTCTCGCTGGCGGGAATAAGATACCCGAGCTAGACGACTCCTCGATCCAGATACAGAAGTACCCTCGTCCATCTGCACGGGAACTCGCACACGTCCCCGTCCCTGCCCCCGTCCCTGCGTCGATGCCAGCTGCGCTGCCCGCTCGCGTCTAGCCGACGCAGTCTGGATCTCTCTACCCTGTCTGATGCGTGCTGGGTTGCCTGCCATGTTCCTGAAAACAATTGAAATCAATAAGAATGCGAAACAATTGAAAAAACAAAAAAAAATGAAATTCTGGACCACTTCGGAAGTTCATTTCCGAAACTGGGAATGGAGGTGTTTTCGGAAATGAACTTCCGAAACACCCCTGCGAAGCAGTTTTCTGCAACTTCCATGGCAGACCCCAAAATCCATCTTCAAAACAACTTATAATGATTCTAAACAACCTAAATATCACTACCAACCTACCCCTATATCATTTTTGCAATTTCTAACAACCCTAACATGCATTTGAATTATGGATCTAAAGATTATAAAACTTACAAATTGAAGTGATTGAGAAGCTTTTGAATGTAGTAGAGCAAGTAGATGAAACCTTTGATGTAGTCTTGGAAGTGGTTTGCAAAGAAATCTCTTTGGGGTTGAGTTTGAAGTGGATTTAGGGTAAATGAATTGGGGGGAGGGGGCTGTTTTGCTAAATCTGCAAAACGCACAGTATTTCAGAAATGCACTTCCGAAATGCTGTTTTCGGAAATGCATTTCCGAAATAAGACAAATTTTGAAGAAAAAAAAAGACGCTTTCGGAGATGCATCTCCAAAAACAGCATTTTCTTGCATTTCGAAAATGCATTTCCGAAGTAAGGGGTATATCTGATTTTTCCGCAGAGGTGACCAAGAAAGTAGGGAGGTGGGTAAAGAAATTTCCTATTTCATTTTCCAAACACTAACCAATATTTCAATTTTATCTGAACAAATGAGAGAGAACTTTTACATCAAGTGTATGAAGCTAATTACATAATCATTGTGAACAAAAAGGTGGCATGTACTCCAAATTAACCAATTTGTACATAAACATTTTAAGCTATAGAGAATTACTTCAAGAAAATAAAGCAATATACTACAGAAAGAGTAGGGAGTCAAAGATGAGATGCCCCAGTTAGTTTTTTTTTTACATAAGAGCAAGATACAGAGAATCCTGTTACTTCATTTACAAGGCAACGAGTTAGGTGTTCGCTATTTAGAGTATGGTGCTCACTGGTTACAGTAAGAACACTATGTTCCCTTATGTCTCTTTAGCTCAAGAATACGGCCATGAATCATGTCACGTAGATCCTTGGATTCTAGGCTGTTGACTTCAATACACTGTAAAACAGTTGTAAGACTAGTAATTTCTTGATCTCTGGCTTTATCCTGTGTTCATAATTTAAAATATGTATAACTATCATGAAGTGTTATGAAGGTGAAATATTTAATAAAATAGATATCAAATAAAAAAAGGGAAAAGACCTTAATTTCGATGGAGTCGGCTTCACTGCAACTGCTCTCAGAAATTAGTTTTGCATTCTGCACATGTTCTCGCAAGAGAGCAACTAGTTGATTATTGTCGCCCGATTTATACGCACAACTGAACCTAACAGCTTCTACATATTGTTGTCTTGCGATAAGATTCTCAACAAAATCTGCATGGTGCAAGAAAAATTCATTTCATCAAAACCGCCGAAAAACTGCTAAAAAATAAGTTCTAGTCAGCAAATTTTAGCTATCTTACCAGATATTTTATCTGCGAAACCCAAGGCCCCAAACAGAACTATAGCTATTTTTTGCTGACAAACAAGTCCAAAAAGCTTTAAAACTTCATCTTCATCGAAAAAAGGAACCAAGCCATAAATTGACACAAGGAGTAGAAAACCCAAAACCTCCTTAAAATTTTCTTTATTTTCTTCCATGTTAGCTTTCAATTCAAGTGCTAGCTTCATTGCTTTTTCTCTTGTATGAGGTTTAACATCTGGTGAGATTTTCATCAGTTCTTCGAGCAGGAAAATGTCTCTATCATCAATAATTACATCACTGTTTCCCATTTTGCACTTTGGAATAAAGGGATTCTGTATTATTTCCAACACAATTTTTGATGGATCAGATAAACTTTGCAGATTAAAGCCGTAATCAAATGACTCAAATTCATCAGTTTGCTCACATGGGACCAACATCAAACATCTGTCATCAACGGTGGGACTTAATTGATTGCCTGTGTAAGATAAGATGTAACCATATTTAGCTGTGCATATTTAAGCTTCCACGGTATTTATTGAAGGATCAGTTATTCAATCTGAAAATATCTAATCTATATAATATAGTATAATATAAACCTCTCTGAGATCGAAAACTTAATACTAGAGTTACAATTGAAATGAAATGCTTTCAAAAACTGAACGAAAATATAACACTTACCCAATTCTGTTTCTTCTTCAAATGGTTGTATTACTGCAAAGCATTGTTTCTCTCTTAACTCGGGTTGCGTATGTTGTCCATCAAATTCATTTGGCTTCAACTCAAGATCGTTCATAGGTCCATCAATCTGCTTCTCTTTTTGCTTGAATTCATTTGCATGTACTTTGAAAATTTTATCTATTGACACGAGCTCTTTCCCTCGTCCTTCAAATTGTTTCTCTTCTGATTCGAAATCCTCCATTCTGCTTATGAAACGCTTGAGCTCCTGCATTTTAGCTTTGAATTCATCCTCTTTTGATTCAATTTTGTCTACCCGGCCTTTAAATATTTTCACTTGTACTTCAAGCAACTTTTCTTTAAACCGGAGCATCTTCAATCGCCCTTCAAATTGCTCTTTTTCTGATATGAACTCATTCACCCGGGCTTCAAGTTTGTTTTCTTTTAACTCAAGGTCCTTAACTTGGCCTTTAAACATCTCCTCTTTTGAATCCAACTCTTTCACTCGGCCTTCAAGCTGCTCCTCTTTTAACTCTAGCCGCTTCACTTGTCCTTCAAATTGCCTCTCTTTTGATTCCAGCTCCTTTACAGAGCAATCAAAATGCTTCTTTTCCGATTCAAGCTCCTTTATTTGGCTATGAAATCTCTCCACCTTCAATTCAAACTCTTTCGCTTGGCCTTCAAGTTGCTTCTCTTTAAACTCAAGCTCCTTTACACGACCTTCAAAGAGCTTCTCGTTTGATTCAAGCTCCACCACTCGTTCTCCGTATCTTTTCTCTTTTAACCTGAGCTTCTCTACGCAGCCTTGAAACAACTTCTCCTTTGACTCAAGCTCCATCACCCGTTCTCCGCATCTTTTCTCCTTTAACTCGAACTCCTTAACCCGCTCTTCAAATTGCTTTTTGGTTAATTCAAATTCCTTCATTTGAGCACTTAAATAGTGCTGACTGCATTGCATTACCTTTAGTAACTTCTTATTTTCCGACTTTAAAATGTCTGCTTGTTCGTCAATTCGTTTTTTCATTGCATCATGCTCTTTCTCTGTGGCCTTAAGTTCCACAGTACATTGAGCAATTTTTTCGGAAAGAGCCTTGAGTTCTTCTTCCTTCCCTTCACGGTGCTTCTCAATGTTATCCATGACTCGATGAAGTTCTATCTCTTTTTTCTTCAGCTCTCGCTTGCGTTCTCCAATCAAGTCGTCCATCAAACAGAGTTGTGCTTCTTTTGCTGCAAAATCCTTTACACATTCATCAATTTTCCCCAACATTTGCTTATGAGATTCGCTAGTTCTTTCAACGCAACTATTTTTCTTTTTCAAATTCACAAGCTCTTTGGAGCACTCCTCAATATCTCTCTTTATCGACTCCAATCTCTTCTCTTCTTCTTCCCTCTTACTTTTGCATTCCTCAAACGATTTTTCTACCAACGCAAGATCTTTCTTCAGCAACGAAAACGATTTATCAGAAACTTTTCCTGGAATTTTGATTCTCACCGACAAAGGTTTATCATTTGTTGTCACCTTCGCTTTCTTAACAGAATCCTGCAAGGCATTGCCATTACCAAACGGCCTCTTAACCGGCATTGTTGTAGTATTACTATTACCCCTCATCTTAACAGGAACATCACAGATACTACTCCGTGTTCCCGAATTCGGCATCCGGGATAACCTTACCGCCAAAGGCACATCATCATCATCATCATCATTATCAGAATCATCATTCAAAACTCGATTCCTCACTCCTGAATGCCATGTATTATTTCTCTCGGACGAGTTGTGCCGCTTAAACGTTAAGTTCCCATCATCATCACCACCACCACCACCACCACCACAAAACTTTAACTTAACAGAACCCTTAACAGCCATTTTTCAACTAAATTCACACCATATAAAACCCTGTAAAAACCAAAAAAAGAAACTTTCTTAGGGAAATTTCAAGATTAATCATCAATGATTCTACATTACACAAAAAGAACAACATCACCAAACAAAAACATCAAAATACTATTTTGTTAACAAACCACAAAACAGTAACAAACTTGTTTCACTGTTTTTCAAAAATGCACATTATTGTTACATTTTATTTGAAACCCTAACACTAACTAAACAACAAATAATAGCAAACATTTATTATAAAAGAAAATATATTTAAAAAAAATTAAAAAGAAAAAAAAAAAAGAAAGGTTGTTCTTACGGTTACAATGATGATGGTGAAGAAGATGCTTTTCTTGTAGAAAAAAAAAACTGTAACAGAGAAAAATTTGAAATGAGGGAAGAGAAAGAGAGTTTTTACAACTTTCTTGAGAGTGATCGAAGAGAGTGAGAAATAATGGAAACGAAAAATTAGATACACGAAAATGGTAAAATTGCAGTGTCTGTGAGAGAGGGTTGGAATGTGAGTGGGGTCCACAAAAACAAACTGCAAATAACAAATCTTGCTAAGGAAGTTTTGGAGCCTAACTTATTAGTTAGAGCTATTTTCTTATAAATTTAATTTACATACTTTGTATTTATATAAATTTAATATATGAAACAAATGAATGAATGAAAATAAAGTACAATAAAAATTAAAATAACAAGAATAAGAACAACATTGTAAATATAAAAAGGTAAAAAAAAAAGTTTGAAAGGGAAAAAATATGAAAGTGACAAAAATAAAATAGTTCACATCAAATAATAAGTATGACAAGTATGAAAGGCAACATTGTTATAAAGAAAGTGACAAAAACTAGACTCATAACAAGTATCAATGAGCAACATAGCATCACACAAAATCGAGTAAGGATCCACTCTATTTCTTAAAAAGAAATAGAGGGTCTATTATTATAGTTTTGTTTTGTGTGTATAAAGTTAAATAAATAATAAATTTGTGTCACATGTCTTAAAAATATGTGTAATATACACACAAAACTATAGAAATGAAAAAGAAAGGGAGTGGATCCTTACTCCACAAAATCATGAATGGAGACTTGAGCAAAAGGGAAAAAGTGAATCATAAGTATAATTAAACTAATATCTAATCATGATTGTGCCAATTTTAACATCATATACGTCTACAAATTTCTACCCTTCACTATCTTTTTTAATATTTTTGTTAGGTTTTACAGACTTATCACATTCATAACCTCCATCACTTCATAACTTTCATTATTTGCAAGTTACTTTTTTATCTTCATCTCGTTGCATTGGTTTTTTTTAGTCATACAGAACCTTTTTCATCTTGTTTTTTTCTCTACAAACAAAATATTATTGTGTTTCCTTTCTTCTCTCCGTAAATAGTTGTTGTCAATGTTAGAAATCAATCATAAGATATCTCACTTAAATAAGAACATGATCATTGTTGAAACAACTGATGAACTCATGATACTCATAAGAATATTTTTTTTAATAGATTATATTTTAAATTCTACTTTGTTTTTCTTGGGCACACATAAATATTTCTTAGCAAATATAGTCAAGGTGTGTGGTGTTATTTAGGTTCTCACAATCAGTAATGTTGTGCTTTTTAGTTTCATATCCTCATAATTTTTTATCTCTTAGATTTATAAAGTAAAAAAATAAGATTATTGCTTCTTTTTTAGTTTCATGTTCTGATCTATTAGAGTTTGACCTAACTCATCCTTACAAAATCGGTTGGTAAGGTGAGGAGTGTCCCTCTATATAATCTCTTTCAATGATCTATCCCCAACCAATGTGGGACTTTAGGATCTTCCTAATACAACCCCTCACGCCCAACATTCTTTTTGGGCTTGGTGCATGGATGTTCACGGTGGGCGGCCCATGGTCCGATCGATAGGCTCTGATACCATATTAGAGTTTGACCTAACTCATCCTTACAAAACCGGTTGGTAAGGTGAGGAGTGTCTCTCTATATATACTCTTTCAATGCTCTATCCCCAACCAATGTGGGACTTTAGGATCTTTCTAATATGATCATATTTTGCTCTCTAAGTTTGAAAATATCAACAACAAAAAATCTAGTTAACATAAACCTTTAGATTCAATGATTTTTAGGTTGAAAACAAACTTACAGAATAAAACATAGATTTTGATAAATTTTAGTTTAATGTACTTTCATGTTGTTGTTTGACATTAAAATTTTTATAGTTAGCCAACATCCATGTTTTTTACTTTTCATTTGTCTTGTACACTTTTAACTTACTAACCAAAGAGTTTTTTTGCTTTAATCTTTTATTCTTGATAAACTTACTAGTATCCTACTAGCACGATATTATAGACAACGATCCCGAGTGTAGGGCATAGTGAATATATATGTTATGGTGTATGCTAGGATAAGAATGAGATATATTGAGATCATGTTGAACCCTCAATTTATAGATGATATTTGGCTTATACATTGTCTTGTATTTGCGAGATATGATTGGTAAAAACCTCCCTCATAATGAGCAAGGTCATGTAGGTGAGATGACATTGGTCACACCATTCTCATAACGTGCAAAGATGTAGAAGTTTACATATTTCTTTTTTGGAGGTTGATTCATTCCTCGGATTACAAATTGGCCACGCCTAAGACCAGCTAAGCATTGGTGAGATAATCCTTTAGTATTTGGATTGAGACCCATGTTTCATTATGTGAAGTCAAACTCCTGATCTTCAACTTTTATGTTGTTCTATAACCTGTGAGCATGAGGCATGTAAGGACAAGATTCTTAAGAGTGTTATTCCAGTCCACCAGTCCTCTAAGCATGAGGCTCGGGACTGGTAAAATTTCTTAAGAGTGTTTCTTTAGTCCTCAATCCCTTCAAGCGCATGGCTTAGAAGAATAGAAATATTTATAATTATTATTGATTTTAATCAAACTATTGACTCCTACCGTCTTATTTATTGAGTCTAATTGTGTTTTGTATTTTCCATTCTTTACGGTTGATCAAAATGTGCATCAGTGCTTAATATCATTTAACTTGTATTTATATTTTGCGTTTATTGAAAAGTCGTGTCATATATTGTACCATTCTTTGTTGCATGTTTTGTCCCTTAAAATCACCTAAGTCTTTCTGTAGGTTACGTTTTCGTGGCTATAGGCCACTATTTCAAAAATGATGTCGCGACGTTTGGTTCTCTTCCTCTCATTCCTTTTATAGGATTTTGTTCGCCTCCTTCATTATCTTCATTTTCTACATTTGGTGGTGTCTTCGTTTTTTCCAGAAGTTAAGTGTTATTCTCATCGCATTCCCCATTTCATATTAAGTTATTCCTCATTCTTACCATGTGTTATAATTTTCTAGTTTGTAGTTTGCATTTAAAGTTTATTCTAAAAGACACAAGTCCTAGTAGGGAGGCAGCCGCTAATCACATCAGAGATAATGATTTTGTTGAAAAGTTCTACTCTCATTTTAAGAAATGTGTAATAGTATGAAATAGAGTGGTTATTCTAAGGAGGTTTTAGGTTTCCGTAGCGATTATAATTTTTCTAGTGCTTGGGTTAAGGTAAGTGCCAATAGTCATGAGAGTGATTGTGTAATAACTTATGTTTCTTATTTTATATGACTCATATATGTTTCTTACTCTAATGGCTAGTTCATTCAGTGTTGACTATTGATGACGACACTAGGTCATACCATCATTGTTATTAAGTTCTTACTATGTTTTCTACCATTATTGTATGAACTATGGAAAGCTAAACAAGGACCAACACCATTTTGGAAATTCTCAATTCATATTGAATCATGATAATCAGACAACTCTAGAATGTTCACACATAGTGGAGATTACAATGACGAGAAACCAAGCAAAAACACCACACAAAGATATGAAGAGAGGAATAATGTCCCTACTAAAATCGTTCCACGATCAGTGGGGATATGATCGTGGCACAATTCTATGATGAAAATGTGGAAGAATTAGTCACAAATTCCTCAGAATCGACATCAACTTCTCAAGTGATTCTATGTTTCACTTCCAAAAAGCACATACATGAGTGCAGCAAAAGCATCATCAATCATAAAGATTTTGATACTATTTTGTTGACAAAGTATAAAATGTAAACACAATTATCTCGTTGTTTTTCAAAATGACATATTATTGTTAGAATGATAGTGAACTCTTGATTTCAAACTCTTACACTAACAAAATAACAGATAATAACAAACATTTATAATTATCAACAAAATATATTTTAAAAAATAAATATTAAAAAAGAATGTGATTCATATCATTATAAAAAACTATGATAATGATGATGTTGACGCTTTTCTTGGATGAAAAAATGTAACAAAAAGAGAGTATCTTAGAATGTGAAAGAATAAAGAGGAAGAAGATTTACAATTATTTTGACCTTGGTCAAAGAGGGTGAGAAGTGAAGAAAATAAGAAATTAGAAAGATAAATACGACATACTTGTAGTAACTTACTAACTGTGTGTGAGGGTTGGCTGGTGAGTGGGATCCACAAACACACTACAAATGGAAAATTTTGCACATGATTTTGGAGCTAACTAACTATTTCCATCATTTTCTTTATAAATGCTATTATATATTTTTTATTTTAGTATTTTATTAATTGTTTTTGTAAAACATATATCATTTAAATAAGTATTATTTTATTGAGCAAATATTATGTTAATTTCTCTTTTATGTTTGATTTTTTATTTATTTTAATATTAAATTAATTGTTTTTTATCAAACATATCTTATATATCTTAAATACATTATCATAGATTAAACATTCTAGCTACTTACTTAAGTGTTTATTCGATGAAAAGGATGAGAGAGAATGGAACATAACGAAAGGAGAGAAATTTTAGCTACATGTTTAGTTCAAAAAAGGAAAGAGGAAAGGAGATAAATGATTTTAATTAGATTTATGATGGGATCACAAAGGAAAGAGAGATATTTTGAAACTAATATTTAAAACTAATATCTTATATATCTCAACCTAAACCATTGATTAAAAATTCAACTCTATTTCATATCAGTCTAAGACTAATAAAAATAGGGTCATGCTAACGAGTGCCCCAGGGGCTCTAGTTAAGGATTCCAAATGTAGAAAATATTTTATAAATAAATCAATTATTTTAATTTACAATTTATTGAATACAAGTAGTTTTAAGAAAACATACCTTTTATTTTTTAGAAAAATCAATTATTTCCATTTTCATTATATTGAATACAAGTCTTTAATAAACGAAACATACCTTTTTAAACTCTTAACAAGTGTCCCGGGGGCACTCGTTAGCATTTCCCATAAAAATTTAAGAGAAACTATCGAGTCTTAAGCTAGAGAATTGTGGACAAAAAATTAATGTTGAATTTCATTGATGTAAGGCCATTTAGGGGATTTTACATCCATTAATGAAGGGCAAAAAATATAATTAAACTTTATAAATAGGGAATCTAAGTTAAAGACATTATCATTATCCTTATCCACTTTTTCCTCACTGAGAAGAGAGAGAAAGGAGAGAATGAGATGATTGCAAGTTCATCATTGTTTGTGATCATCCAATTCTTCTATGATCATCATTAAGGAGTCGCATTGGGGACCAATTGGGGGATAAAGGAGATAATTATGGAAGTTCTTAGAAATTCATGTTAGGCATAAGGAAGAGGTGTTCAAATTCAAGGATGATTGAGCTTGATCATGTAATTTGGAAGATGAGAGGTGGAGGATTTCACTTGACCACCTTGCATGTCAATAATGATAGGCTTTGATCATTAAATGGTGTCATAATCATCAATGTCATAAATATTTTCATAAATTTTCAAGTGATTTTCCTTGTAAGCTTTAGTCTCATCTAGACTATGTAAGTACGAGATGCAATCTAAGAGGGGGTGAATTAGGATTGCATGATTTTTCTCATTTTTGCATGATAATCCTTAACTTGTTATTTTTCCGGAAGTTATGAATGTGATATGTTCTTAGGATTACCTTAAAGTACAAAAAGTAAAATGAATAAAAATAAAGAACATAAGGAAATTATAATAGCTCCCCTTATAATCAAGGGTACATCTAGTCCCTCTACACCGTAGAGGGTTTTTCACTATGTTTAGATATTTGTACAAGTCTCACAAAAATAACACTACTTCATTGATTACATCCAAACACCAAACCCTATGGTAGACTTTGAATCACCCCAATTTAAAGAATCTTTTTCACCAACACCAAAACACTATGGTAGACTTTGAATTACCCTAATTCAAAGAACATTCTTCCAACAATACTTCACCACAAACTTGATGATTAAGTCACAACCCACGCACTTTGAATAATCTTGAATAAGGTTGATCTTTGCTTGATTCCAAATAGAACAATTTGTTCCTATATTTGATAATATATTACAATACAAACTAATGTACTTTAAGTGCTCATAATATGGTATGAAACTTTTGAATAATTTGAAGAACACATTAGAAAATGTGTTTGAATTGATTAAAAATAATTCCAAGAAAGAGGTACTTTGTATTTATGATGTATATACCTTTATATACATCATTAGACACCTCTTTAAGAAAATATATGAGTTAAAAATTGATTTATGAAGCGTTACATCGTTTTAAATCAATTATGTTTTGAAAAGGTACAACTTTTATACTCGTAATTAATTATGACTTTGTAGTAATCGATTACAACTTGCAATGTTTCATAAATTTTTAATTTTGAACACTCGTAACTGATTACGACTTTGTTGTAATCGATTACGACCAATTTAGAATTGAAAACTGCACTTTTCTATGGTTAAACTTCATGTGTTTTCATGCATAACAATAGAAGAAGGTTTAAGATGAAGTATTCATGAATTTTCGAGCATTTAAAGTATTATATCATGAATTATAATGAACTTTAATCATAATAAACCATCTAAATTATATGAATGCTTTTCCTTCTTTATTTGCTTCATTATTGATCAACCTCTTAGAGTTTTTCTTCTTTGATAAACTTTTGTCTTCATCAAAACTAAATTTGTTAAATAATGAATATCTTTTTCACAGGCTATAGTTAAGAATTGGTATGAAAGATTTGATGAATTGATGATAAAAGCCATGTAAGAACCATGGTCAATATTAAGAGTTTCTAATTATGATTGTGTTGGGAATGAGTTGTGTATTCATATATTCTTTGATACTATGAACATTCTCAGATGATATATGGTGATAAGAATGATCAAGATTTTTTTGATACTATTACTTGCTTAGATTAGTTTCTAGTGAGAAAATGTTGTTATGTTGAGATTCTAGTTTTGTGAATCAAGTCAGAGATAGGAGTCATGCATTTTTTAGGCCATAAGTCGGATCAAAGAAATTTTGAATCGATTAAAGCAACAATAACTCTACATACGAGTTTTGTGACTTGACTCATGGAGTTCATGAATATAATCATGAGTCAAGAGTTTTCCAAAAACCCTAATTTTCATGTTGTAAACCCTCAATTATGATAAATAATAATACCTTATGTTATTAGAATAATCTTTAATATAAACATCATTAGGATATATGTCTATAAACAAGTAATACATGCTTGAGAATGAGTTAATGCATAAGGAATTACAAGAGTAAGATTACAGTCTAAGGATTTAGGATAACTTGTGTAATAAGATAGACATTAGGAAGACTTATGTGATTAGGGGATCCTATAATGGTCTATGTATTTAGGACTTTTAACTACAAGGCTAAAAAATATTAAATCTCTATATTAAAGTGGTAAATACACTAATATTGGCTTGGGTTAAGCTAACATCATAGTGTGATGGAGTCTTTATGGTGTGTTAATTTATGAAGTGGTATCTTCCTGGGAACCTTCTAGGAAAGTGAATAACATTTGTATACCAAATATGTGTGTGTATCACAATGCATAATTCTAGCTAACTCACTTGCATAAACATGACAATCATGATTTGTGTTAGTAATTGCTTTATATGCTTGAGTGTGGGAGGAAGGGATATATAGGTCATGGTTAGTATGAGTAATGAAGGACTTATGATGTTGTCATAACATTTCTCTATAGGAACGAATATGTGATTTAGCCTGGTAGTTGAGTCAAAGAATATGTGTTTTATTCCCTATACATAAGTCAAGTTTATATTTCGATTAGATAACTGACTCATTGAATGGGTGTGTGAATTCATATGGTGATTTCAAGCCTTGAGGGATACACAAGTTACCATAGTAGTTAATATCAGTTATACCTTGACCCAAATAGTTTAGTAGTGAGAAGTTTTATGGTTCCAGTGAGGTGGTTATGACAAAATTGTAGTGACTATGTATGAGGGTTGACTTTTGAGTAGGATTCACAACACACGTTACAAATGACAAATCTTGCTCACAAAGTTTGAAGCCTAACTATTTCCATCATTTTCTTTATTAGTGTTATTTTGTTAAAAAAATTGATTGTTGCATGTTACATTTTTTTCAATTTTAGTACATTAATGCTTTTGGTAAAACATATATCATTTAAATTAGTATTGTTTTATTAAGTCAATATTTCATTAATTTTTTTCTATTTTATGTTAGATTTTTTTATTTATGTTAGTGTTACATTATTTTTTATCTTAAATAGATTATCAAAGATCGAACACTCTAATCATTTATTTAAGAGTTTGTTTGGTGAAAAGGATGACAAAGATGGAAGAAAATGAAAAGAGAGAAATTTTAGTTGCGTGTTTGACTAAAAAAAGAAACATTAAAGGCGATGAATAATTTTAATTAGATTTATGATGAGCTCCCAAAGAAAAGATGTGTTTTAAAATTAAATTTTTGTTCCATCCAATCTTCCAATATTATTATGTTTTTAAAATTATGGACTTTATAATTACAACCACACATAATGCATAATCTTGAATATAAATTAAATAATTTATCAACGATAAAAATATTATAACATTTTTTATAATTAAAACTCCACAAACATAAAAACTATATTGAAAATCAAACACAACATAAGAACTTTTGTATTACTCTACTATTTTAAATTTATTACACAATACAACAAAATACATAATTTAGAATAATATAAAATAAATCAATGAAATAAAATACATTAAAAAAATAAAATAACAAGAAAAATATTCTGAATAAAAATGATGATAAAGAAGCTTGAAAGAACAAAAACATGAAAGTGACAAAAACAAAATAGCTCACATCAACACAACAAGTATGAAATGCAACATAGTGATAAAGAAATTGACAAAAACAAGACTCATAACATATATGAAAGAACAACATAAAAATATACAAAATCATGAATGAAGCTCGAGCGAAAGGGACAAAATGAATCATAATTTCAATTAAACTAATATCTAACCATAATTATCCCAATTTTAACATCATTCACATCTACAAAATTTACCCTTCACATCCTTTTTTATATTTTCATTTGTTTTTGGTGACGTATCACATGCATTACATCCATTACACAATCACTTCATAATTTTCATTATTTGCAAGTTGTTTCTTTATCAACTTTATTTATCTCATAGCAATCACTTTTTTCAGCCACACAAAATGTTTTCCATCTTGTTTCTTCTCTACAAACAAAATACAACTGTATTTTCTTTCTTCTCTATGAAAATAATTGTTATCAATGTCTAAAAATAATCATAAGATAGTTTACTTAGGTAAAAAAAAAGGTCATTGTTAAAACAAGTGACATACTCATGGTTAAATACACTCATAAGAATATTTTTTTAATTTATTCTATTGTAAGTTCTACTTTATTTTTATCAAACATACATAAATCTTTTTGGCAAATATATTCAAGGTATGTGGTGTTGTTAGACTGGAATAGTAGTGATGTTGTGTATTTTTGTTCCATATCGTCATAATTCATTATCTTTTAGGTTTATAAAATAAAAATAAGATTATTACTTATTTTTAGTTTCACGTTATGATCATATTTTGTTTTCTATATTTAAAAATATAAAAAAAATTTTCTAATTAACTTGCACCTTCAAATTTCAATGATTTTTAGGTTGAAAAAACTTACAAGATAAAGATAAATTTTGGCCAACTTTAGTTAAATGTACTTGCATGTTGTTGTTCAACATCTAAAATTTTTAATTAAACAACATGCATGTTTTCTTATACACTCTTAACTTACTGACTAAAAGAGTTTTTTTTATCTTGTGTTATGAACTCAGTAAGGGTTCTACTAGCAAGATGTTTTATACAAGGATTCCAAATGTCAGGTATAATGAAGATATATGGTATATTGGGTTTATTAGGATAAGAAAGAGACATATTTGGTTCACGTGGAACCCTATATTTATAGATGGTTTATGGTTTGTTCATGTCATGTAACTGCATGATGTGGTTGCATGATGTGGTTGTGACAAAACAAGTTGCACATGTGAATGTCAATGTTTCATTATAGAATATTGTCGACTCACTATGAGACAACATTTTTTCCTTGCTCGGATATGTAAGGGGTCTTCTTAGCTTGGAGAGGGTGTTCTGGATTCTAAGGAATTGAGTCCAAAGAAAGCTTATTCGATGATAGCGGCTTACGCTCCCTGCATTTCCTAGCTTGGCCAGGCTACCAAGGATGAACTCAAACTGACTTTTGTGAAAGCTTTTATATATATATATATATATATATATATATATATATATATATATATATATATATATATATATATATATATATTGTGAAAATAATTTTTTTATTATTAATAATATATTTTTTATAAGGTTATTGTCACGTAATTTCACCATCATTTATTGGTTATTAATCTATACAGATGAATATGTTGGGTGTATATTATAATTTCTTTCAATCGATTTTATACACAAAAGTCAAAGATTGAAATTTTGACCACTTATTTAAGAGTATGTTTGGTTGAACATATGAGATCATGATGTATTTTACGGTAAGAGAGCGGACATGTTTTAATTACTTACATGTTTGTTTTAAAAAAGAGGAAAGAGAAATAAAATATTTTAATTACATTTGTGTTTGATTCCTAAAAGGAAGGGATAATTTTGAGAGTAATTCACATTTTTATTTTTACAATCTTACAACATTTTATATTTTTAAAATTATTCACTTGATAATTGTTATAGGTCAGCCATAAGTCCAAATCTGGAAGACCCGATTTCATCATCTTGTAAATACCATCATTGGCACAGAAACATATATGATATTGGTTTATAAATAACTCCATCTCCATGATTCAAAGGCTAACTTGGATGTTGGAGTGCTAACCTTGCATGTTCACCTTGCACAGTTGTACCGGAAAATACATACCATCTAACAACTGCACTGAAGCAACACGTGTCCTCACCTCGAAGACCTACACAAATAATTCTATTGTAATTGATCATTGATTCCTACAAATTCCCATAATTAGATTTCATATTTAACTAGTTGTCTGGTTCAAATCCAAACCAATTCGACAGTCACGCTCAGATGGTCACGGTCCCGGAATTTTCCAAATCAAGTTCTCCTTCAACTTTCCCCATAGATACGATTGGTGAAGATCCATTCATGTAAACTAGATCTCTTTCTCATAGGATATGAGCCAGCATACCAGTCGTAGTAAAGGAAGGATTAGTAAGATGTTTGAGATTTCAGAAATAGATTCTAGCATTGCATGGCACCAGTTGAACATTGAATTCGGTGCTCGATACATATCATAAAGGCGAAGGAGACAATCCCTTGAGAAGATAGAGGCCGTACAAAAAAATACCATTCAAGGGTTATTAGACGCCAGTTCCATCTCTAAAATAAAATACATTGAGTGGTTATCAAATATAGTATTTGTCAAGAAGGCCTTAAGAATGACTCATATCCACTCCCAAGATTATATAAGTTGGTTGATAGCTCGATCGGATACAATTTCTTATCTTTTTTGAATGCATATTCCGGATACAATCAAATACTGACGCATGATCCGAACATAGGGAAAACTTCTTTCATGGACAGTTATGCGAACTACTAATACAATGTAATGCCCTTTGGTTTAAGAAATGCGGGGCAACATATCAAAGAATAATGAACAAGGTTTTCAAGGAAGAAATAGGTGAAATGTATGAGGTATACATGGATGACATGATTATCAAGTTAAGCGAGGAATAGATTCATGACTGTTGCACCCCAAAATTTGCCCACTTATTTATTCCCCAATAGGCCCTCACCTCACATTCATGTGCATACCTCATCTAAGCCATTCATCCATTACATTCATCCATGTCATGATTACTATTCAGAGTTGGTAAGAAAAGAGCTTATGCTGAAGAAATTCTTGATCAAAAAAGAGAAGATTTGAAGTCTGATTATATGGCATCATTCCCATTGAAGTCCTCCTGAAATTAGGGTTTCATTATCTTCAATTCAAGGCATTGATTGAAGAATGTAAGTCTGAAGTTCATCTGGTCTTCCCAAATCAAGGTTTTGACCAAAGTCAACACAGTTGACTTTTTGGTCAACATTTAATCAGAAGATGAGATTTAGAGTATGAAGTTTGGTTGCCTTGAAGAAATATTCATTGAAGCTTCTTTGGTTGAAAACTGATTGAGAATTGGATCGGAAACTGATTAATCGGGAAGTTCATCAGAAATGGGAAAAGTCGGGAAGAGTTGACTTTTTGGTCAAGACCAAGGTCAACGGTCAGATATTGACTATTGATGGAAAATCGGCCAAAGAAAGTCCAAGAAATAAATAAAATCAAGAAATGTCAAAATTACCAAAAATGGAAGTTAGTTGGAAAGGGAACCTACCATAAATAGAAAGTTTCACACTTAGAATTTTTTTGGAGGATTGAAAATTGGTTGGGAAGCTGACTTCATGGATGACTTACACGTATTTCAAGGCTCCATTTCAAAAACGTCATAACATAAAAAATGTCCTATTCATGGCCCTCTACAATTTTGTAGTTGGGAATATTTTCATTAGAAGGCTAGATCATGAGATAGTAAAGTGTGAAGATTGAAGAAATTCATTTGTGCATGTCATGGGGCTGGGCAGGATCTCTAAGTTATGCGCAGCATTTTCACAAGCATGTGGCGTGCCATTTTTGAAGTTGATCCTAAGGAGATAAAAGTACCCATTTGACTCAATCCCGGTATCAAAATGTTCTCCTACATGATCTCGATAAAATGTGCCAGGAATCACTCATTTTGAATGTGTGGTTTGGAAAATATGATGCCTTAAAGTCATGACCCTGCCAAAGTACGTATGGCCAAGAACTTGGGCGCAAAACCGGGGCATGCGTGAGCAATTTGTCAAACAGGTGGCGTGCCAAATGTAAAGCTAATTCTAGAGAGATACAAGCATTATGTGAAGTCAATTCCAATGTCTACATATTCTTCCCCATGTCCTCTATATTTTGAATATACACTTGCGATAATTGAGGGCCCGTGGTGGAAGATATGAGCATGCAAAGTGAGCCATTGGTAAGCTGCATGTAGCATGGAGAAGATTGAGTCACGCGCGTAGGTAATTGGCAGTGATATGTCATCATGTTACAAGCCAATTTTGAATGGGTTACAAGGGTCTCCTCGCAAAGCTTACAACATCAAACTTATTCTATCTAATGCTCTCTTCATGTTGGTTTCAAGTTGGAATCAATTGGAGGCCTGTGGTTAGAGTAACACGCGTGCAAAGTTGGCATTGTGGTTGTTTCACTTGGCAAGGTGATGATACAAGCATCCATGAAAGCCTATACAAACCATGCAAAATACTACACCCTTTGTTCATTGAGTTGGTGGAGGAAATGTTCAGTTACAAGTCCCACAACACACACCATACATAACCATGCACCCTCACACATATATAAAAACAAAAGCAACACCATTACTGGGGGACAATTCATTTTTTTCCAGTTTCACACTCTTCTCTTTCTCCTTCTCTCTCTCTCTCTCTCTCTCTCTCTCTCTCTCTCTCTCCCTCTCATCACTCTTCTCTCTCTCATCTCTATCTAACCACCATAACCGCTTTCTCTCTCTCTCACCTCCACCACAACAAACTTTTACAACCATCACAAACCACCATAACTGATTTCCGGCCACCATAACGACCAATCACAACCTCCAATCTCTATCATCATCTTCATTCTCCAAACACCTTCATTCTCATCCACAACCTTCAACCTTCATCACCATAATCATCATCAAGCTCTCCACGTGTTCCTCAATGGTATTCGACTCCTCTCGTCTTCATCAACCATCAACACCACTGCTTCCTCGTCATTCTTTGAAGTGAGCTCCATCTTGTTCAAGCTTCGAAAACCTTGAGTTTATTCCTCAAGGACTCACACTGAATCAGCAACAACTATTAACAATATCTTCAAGAAGCGAGGAGTAGAGAGAAGCAACTGGTGGCGTTTTCTGTCTCGTATTCTTGCAAGATTCCCCAGGTACGCTTTCAAAACCTTCTGAGCATGTTTAGAACGTGTGATGCATATTGTATGTGAATTCTGAACTTAGATTCGGTTGGTATGATATGGCTGCTGTTTGAACGTTTAAATTGCGTATTTAGAGTCTCCGTAGCCTAAGGTTTGTCTTGGTACAATTTTCTTGCGTCTGCATGGAAGCTTTAGATGTTAGGGTTTTAGAATGGCTTTCGGTTCTGAGGATAGAAGAAGAATCATCAAAAACTAAGCTCAGATTCGAGATCAGCGTGAAAATCCGAGTGGAATGAGGTTTGATTCGCGCCTTTCTGGGCGCTTTGAGTTGGGGCCACGACGGAGATCCGCCGGAGAAGATGACCGGAGTGGGATCTCCGGCGTCTGTTATTTTTCTTTTCTTTAACGGTCGAGCTGAGGTGTCGTGCGCCCATTGGTTCTGTTTCCCACTTATTTGATCATCTTATCTTGTTCACATGATTAGGATGATGTGCTGGCACGTCGTCATTGGCTCTGACGTTTTTTTGTCTTATTATCACTTAAGTAGAATTGTCCAATTGATACATGTTATTTTCATTTAGTGTCACGTTAATGCAAAATCATTACAAAAAAATGAGGTATATGCTGATAATTAGAAAAGGACGTAAAGAATTGAAATAAATAAAAAGGAATAAAATGAGGCTTTGGGCTACAAAAACGTGATAACCGCATGGGCCTGGTATTTTCGTTTTCCCCACCCCTAGAAACAGGCCCAGATGCGCCTTTTAACTAAAGCATAGTTCATCAGGCTTTTGCTAATACACCCTTGGCTTCTAGGCAGATTTCCATTAATTGTTTCAATTTTGTTTTCTCATAACTTTTGATTCATAATTCATTTTCCACCCAAATAAAATTGATAAAAATAGTTTTTGGCTAATTAGATTTTTAGGTTCCACAGTTTTTTTTAGATTTTTAATAGTAGAATTTCTTTGAATTTCGATTGGTTCACAATAATAAAAATAAATAGTTCTTTTAGTTTTAATTTTTGAAAATAGTCTTTAACATGATAAAAAATACAAAATTGCTTGTGAATATTTTTCATGGTTAGTTTAGATTTTAATTCTTTCTTTTTGTGAATATTTTTATATTTTGAGAAATGTCTAAAATACCCCTAGTTGTTAAAGTTGACTTTAGTCAACTTAAACAACTTTCTTCTTAGTTAATTCCCTTTAGATTTTTGTTTAGATCTTAAATAGGATTTAGAATAACAATTTGGCTAGAAAATAGGTTAGTCCCCCCTCTTCCATTCTTCTTTTTCTTTTCAACAATAAAACATCTAATAAATATCCAAATTAATTCCCCTTTAAAAAATACAAAGAAAACACTAAAAAAAAACATTAATAAAAAAGTGAAAATCATTAAATAGGGGATGGAAGCTTGAATCTCCCTTGCTTAAGGGAATCATTCGAGCGCTTGGATCTCCCTTGCTTAAGGGAACCATCCAAGCGTAAGTTCCCAATATCTAAAAAATACAAACCAAAGAGTAACTCGAGCTTCCCTTGCTTAAGGGATTCCCTCGAAACGCTCAAACTCTCTTCTGTCTCTCGCCCTCGTGGCATTCTTAAGAACATGTTGAATCCATTTCATAATTAGGCGTATAAGTCTCCAAAGGTCGAGCATCATGGAGTGCGACTTTAACCTCTGTTCACCTAAAAAATACAAAACATAGAAAATCTTGAGCCGAACTACGGTCGCTCTGATTCCTGAAAAGGATACGTAGGCATTAGGTCGCGGGGCCTAAGCGAGCACACTTGTAAATAATTCCTTCTTTTCCCCGTATTTCTTTTGCATTCATTCGCATTTAGGTTTTAGACATAGATATACACCCTTTAGATAGAAACAAACATAGGTGGATACCATCGAGTACGATGGGCGTGAGAGGTGCTAGCACCTTCCCCTTGCGTAACCGACTCCCGTACCCTGTTCTCTGGTCGCAAGACCTTGTTCTTATTCTGAGTTAGGTTAGCTGATATTCCTTTCCCTTATGGGATAAATATATTAGTGGCGACTCTGATTCCATTTTTCGCGGTAGCGACAGCTGGCGACTCCGCTGGGGACGTGATAGACCTGTGCTGGTCCATTCTTAGCGAGTCGATCCTAGCCTTTGTTTGTTTCTTTTATTGGGTGTTTGTTTGTTTGTTTGTTTACATCTTGTATATATGTTTGCATATCATGTTTATTTCCGCTTGCACATCATGCATCTGGACTATATTATGGGTCCCCGTGGGGGCCACATAATTTTCTGCTTTGTTTTGCAGGTGGGGGGTTTTTGTGAGGTAAAAGGCCCACTACCCAGGCCAGTGACACATAGGATTAGCGTGGATGCCCATGTTGACTCCCGTAGCGCTTGCTATGATCGAGCTCGACATGGGGTACCACAACTGGGCGAGGTTCTTTCATGGAACATTGTGTCTGGCACGCTTGCTGCCTCAAACACTTTGTACCCCATGGGAACTGTAGACCCTAGTGACCATTAGGGACCACCTGTCCGTGTCTAGAATTTATACCTCTGAGATTGGGGTGGGACAGGATACTAGCCTTCATCATACCCGGATTTCTATATTGCAATCTGAAGCCGAAATTTTGAGCCTGCATTATTCAGAAAGATCAGTATAATTCAGATATCCAGATTGCGAGACGTTTAGTCTCACCACTTTGCATTACATAACATCATTACTTCATCCACTTCATTTGTGGGGGATCCTAAAGTCTGATTCTAAAAGAAAAGGGAAATAAAGAGGAAAAGAAAAAAAGTAGAAAAACAGAAAAGATGGAAAAGGAAAAAAGAAAAGATACTATATGCAAAAAAAAAAGAGAATAAAAAAGAAACAAAAGTGTGTGAAAAGACTTTAGGATCCCTCGTAAATGAAACATGAATTCATAATATCATGCATTTCATGGTTCTATCTGAAGCTTATGGGGGCCCTTTCCATTCAAATTCTGACTTCAACAACAAATTGACTTCTCACCGCTACTTGCTCGAAAGTTAATGATGGAACAACTCCGTGAGGACTTGACTGAGATGGGAACAGAAATGGGGACTAATGTGGATCATTGTATGGAGGTTTTTCAAGCCTTTTCTCTTTGACAAGGAGAATTGAGACAAGTTCCTCAAAGACCATATGCAAATGTTAATCTCACCCATGAGAAGGTCTTATGAATCAGAATGTTTGAAATAATGTTGAGATTCCTATTACTGTTAAGGAGACTCCACATCATGAGAACAATTTGGAAATTGAAGTCTTCAAGTTTCCGATCATTGAAATAACAAAAAGATTCCACCTCTTGGAGACAAAGTTTGAAAGCCATAAAAGGTCGCGACTCCTTCGAGTTAGACATTGTGTGTTTGTGCCTGGTGCCTGATATCAAGAACTGCAAAGGTCATTTATGCTCACTCCAGATGGTTTGGACATGCAAGTCAAAATGGAAATTATCTCTTGTACATGTGTGGAAGTTGCTTGGGGCTCCCGACCGAGATATAAGCAAGACATATTCTTATCTTGAGCATTGCACCATTTGCATTGCTCGAATCCCTAAAGCACTACAAATTCTTGTGCAACTTCGCCAGAATCTTCTTCCGTGTGGTAACCAAGAGTGTTCTACGCAACACTTCTCATTCTCAAGTTGCTTCCCCGTTTGTCGGAATCTCAGTTGATTAAGATTCGAGTATTGGGTCTTCACCACGAATAGATCTCCTTAATTTGATGACCATACAAGGTTCTTTCAATCATGATGGTGATTACCATCCTAGCATCTATATTTGGGGCTCCCGACCGAGGGATAAGCAAGACATTGTCTATCTTGAGTATTGCATCATTTGCATTGCTCGAATCCCTAAAGTAAGGCAAAAATGCACTACTCTTGTACGCCTTTGTTGGAATATTCTTCTGGGAAGTAATCTAAAGGGTGTGGAAGGAACATATGATAATTCTAAGTGGCTACAATGCTGGGGCACCTAACCATTCAACTGAAGGTGGTAGGACATTCAAAGTCAGAATTCAAGTCCTCGTTGATTTCAGAACGATCATATTCACTCCAAGAGGTTTATGCTTATATTGAAGTCTCAATGGGGTATCAAAACTGCAAAAGGCATTCGAGAGCAATAAGTCCATACGGAGTCAAGTCTCCTAAAAATGGCATCCATTTAAGATCTTTATTGCATTCTCATTGGTAACATTTCATTGTTTATTTAAGCATTGCTAGCATGTAAAAACTTGATAATTTTCGAATGAAAATCATAATACATTGTTTATGTTTGTCTTGAAGTAATCCATTCGTTTTCACTCAAAAAAAAAAAGTTTTTGGCATTACGATACCAACTTTACTAATATCTTGCTTAGGCAACGAGCGGAGGGAGAATGATGGTAAAGAACGCAAAAATCCCTAATTGTGTGGTTTTGAATAAAACCCTACTGAGGATGTACAGGCATTGTTTCAAATCCCCAAACACCGGAGATATAAGGGAGATAGACCCTCGTTAGCCCCTTTGAGCCTTGAAGTAGGAGTTTCTCTTCTGATCAGAAAAAACCCTTATTTTTAACCCTGGGGCAGGGTAGTGTGCATTTAACTTGATCAAGTGTTCAAAACTCACCAAATGATATACATTTAAGGACACAACAATGGTTATCCTTCAAGAGGTTGAGGAAAGTCAAAACCGTGATGGTTATCCTTCACCTACCAAGAGGACAAAAGATGACGGTACCATAATGGTAATCCTTCATCAATCATGGAATGAGGCAGTCGCAATCACTTCCAACGAATCAAAGACAATGCAACGTCACACGACTTGTTCAAAATAATAAAAGGAAAAAATGATGAAAAAAAAAGAAAAAAAAAGAAAAGAAAAAAATATAGCAATAAAAAGAAAAATGATGGTGAAAATAAAGCAAGAACAAGGTCGTGTGATAATGAATCAAAAGAATAAAAGGTGAGCGACCGCCGTGTCCGAAAAACCTCATTGATTCCTCAACCGTTTCAAAATTCCTTGTGAGGGATGAACATTCATGTTGAGTTAACTGAATATAGGAGTGAAGAACATCATGAAGGGGGTGGGTACCAAATAATTTTGAGCCTAAAAAATCCTTTGTTTCTGAAAACCATGAACCAGACCAAGTTACAACCCTTTAAAGTCCTAATTGAAGTAGGGTTTATTTCTAAAACACACTCCGAAGAGATAGCGTTTAGCTGACTCCCAATGAAGCGTAACACATATATGTTGGTATCATATGCTCGCTTTATCTTTCATCCACAAGAGGTGGCCACCTCATTGCATAAAAAGTTTTAAACTTCAAGACTAGCATAGGCTTTGTATTAGAATTGTCATTATTAGAATTAACATTCTTTTGCATGCAAGACATTTGCTTAAACATCAAGGAAGTTTCTATGATGAGAATCCATGAAGAGCTTGATCATGTCAAAGTAAAAGAGACTTGAGAACTCCGTAGAGTAAAAAGAAATCATTATCAAAGCAAGTTATCTGAATACTCCTTTGAGCATGTGCAGTTTGATGCCCTCGTTGTTTGATCATTAAGGGACAAGTGCCTGAAGACTCCATTGAGCATAATCAGTTTATACCTTCTTTGATTGGTTACCCTGAGGGGAGAAGTATGAATACTCTATTGAGCATGAGCAGTGGATACTCTCTTTGATTGATTACCCTGAAGGTTTTGAATACTCTATTGAGTATGGTAAAGTTACTTCCACGATTTGTGGGATCTTAAGGGAAGTAAAACTCTAGGATTCTGGTAAGATGTACATAATCAGGGGCAATCACGACGAGGAATCTCTCTCGTGAGCTCAGCCTACCTGGGGCAAGCAAATCAAGGTTTGACATCTCAAATTCGACCAATCAGGGTTAATCAAGTCGAGGAATCTCTCTCTTGATTTCAATCAATCTGAAGTAGTGACATCAAGGAATCTCTCAAGCTCACTCAATCTTGGGCAGTTACGTCGAGATTCGATAAATCTCTTCAAAGACCTGTTGATCACGAGAAGGACTATTTCAAACGCTTGAATATGCTGGGGCAGAATTTTCTCAAGTAATTGTGGTTTAAGGATCCTTTCGAGGCAAAGGCCTTCGTAAATCAGATACCTTCTTAAGTCAGGCAGCCTGGGGCATAATCATTTTGGTTTGTAATGAAGGAACCATCATTCACTTGTAAAGTGCAGTTGACCATCATGGAGTTGATAAGTAGCACAATGCTTTTCCCCAACAAGTTACTCTCTCCCCAAGCATAGGAGTTTATTTCTCCTGAGATTTTATTCCATTCCTTAAGCATAGGAGTTTATTTCTCCCAGAGAAGTCTATCCCCAAGCATAGGAGTTTATTTCTCCTGAGAATTCATTCTCTCCCCAAGCATAGGAGTTTATTTCTCCTAGGAGTGTTCCAATCCTCCCAACAAGGGTTCCTTATCCGGATTTCTAATCCCCACCATGGTGAATTGAGGGAATCTCCTCAAAGCTGAAAATTCTCCGAGCTATGACACATGGTGAGAAGTCAGAAATTATTCTTCAAGTCAAAGAAGAAGTATATCTTGCGAGTTAAAGTCCAATATCTATTGGCACCCCCACAGAGTTCTTAACACTAAGGGGAATCTCCCTGGTGTTTACCTCTCCCGAGGTCAGAGACGAAGCTCGATCAACAAGTCAGCGGAATATTCTCTAAAGGGCCCTCGTTATCTCTGCATATAGTAACCATTGCATTCACATTGCATCTACAAAAACGCGTAGCATTTCCATGAATATGGAGCATTACGCCATGGAAAAAATTCAAACATGCATCAATGCATAAGCCAAGTTTGTATGTGCGTCAAAGGCACAAAGTAATATATTCCCAAAAGAAGCCTCACTTTCTCTCTTCAGTGTGGATTGGATACAGAGTCATTATTCGTCAAGATCATTGTTTCTATGGTTATTTCCCGTTTGCCGAGCTCAATCGTTTGGATAACCCATACTTTGTGTGTGGCAATTCGAATGACTGTCACTCTTGTAGAATTACACCCCGCCTTTTGGCCTGAGGGAACCATGTAGTTCTTATGTTTCATAAGTAACAATACCTCTTTCAAAGTCCAGTGTTTACTGGCATCATCTAATAGAGTCTGGTCGTCACCCGGCCTCTCTTTGTATTCACTTTTTGTGAGTCCCCTTACTGACTTTTGCATAAGGGATATCTCTTGCTTCTTGCAAGTTTGCCTTGGTTATTTTCCCGTATGCTGCGTGCAGATTAGAGTGCGAATGAGGGTGGGCATTCAACCCATCTCATTTTTCAATCATTTGGGTAATCATACTTGGTGTGTGGCAACTCGAATGAATGCCACTCTTGAAGAGTACACCCCGCCTTTTGGCCTGAGGGATCCATGTAACTTTTATGCTTCACAAGCATCAACATCTCCGTGAATTTTCAGTGGTTACTGTCATCCGCGTGTCGAGTCTAGTCGTTACTAGTCTTGTTTTGGTTATTTTACCGCATGCCGCGTGCATAATAGAGTGTGAATGAGGGTGGGCATTCAACCCATCTCATTTTTCAATCATTTGAAATCCATACTATGTGTGTGGCAATTTGAATGATTGCCACCCTTGAAGGGTTACACCCCGCTTTTGGCCTGAGGGATCCATGTAATTCTTATGCTTCGCAAGCATCAATACCTTTTTGAAAGCCCAGTGTTTACTGGCATCCCCTGATTGATTCTAGTTGTCACTAGCCTTTCTTTCAGTCAAGCCCAATGGTTATTGGCATCGCCTTCAAATTCAGTGTTCATAAACATCCCCATAGAGTCTAGTCATTACTAGTCCTCCTCAATAAAGTCCAATGATTATTGGCATACCTTTTCAGATCATGTCACTGAAGGATAGAAAAACACTTAGAAAGGGGGGGTTTGAATAAGTGTAGCTTTAAAAACTTGACAGATAAAAATAAATTGCACAGTTATTTTTATCCTGGTTCGTTGTTAACTAAACTACTCCAGTCCACCCCCGCAGAGATGATTTACCTCAACTGAGGATTTAATCCACTAATCGCACGGATTACAATGGTTCTCCACTTAGTCAGCAACTAAGTCTTCCAGAGTCTTCTGATCACACACTGATCACTCCAGGAACAACTGCTTAGATACCCTCTAAGACTTTTCTAGAGTATACTGATCCACACGATCACTCTAGTTACAACCTGCTTAGATAACTTCTAAGACTTCCTAGAGTATTCTGATCCACACGATCACTCTAGTTCCTTACAACTTAATGTAATCAATTCTAAGAGTATTACAATTGCTTCTTAAAAGCGATAATCACAAACTGTGATATTTCTCTTAACGTTTAAGCTTAATCTCACTAATATATTACAACAGCAATGTAGTGAGCTTTGATGAAGATGAAGATTCTGAGCTTTGAATTTGAATAGAGTTTCAGCAAGTTAATAGGCGTTGTTTTGTTCAGGATCGTTAACCTTGCTTCTCATCAGAACTTCATATTTATAGGCGTTGGAGAAGATGACCGTTGAGTGCATTTAATGCTTTGCGTGTTCCGTACAGCATCGCATTTAATGTTATACGCTTTTGTCAACTACCTCGAGCCTTGTTCACGCTGTGTCTACTGACGTAGCCTTTAGTAGCTTTTAACGTTCCTTTTGTCAGTCAGCGTAGCTTGCCACTTGTACTTCCTTCTGATCTGATGTTTGTGAATACAACGTTTGAATATCATCAGAGTCAAACAGCTTGGTGCATAGCATCTTCTGATCTTCTGACCTTGAAGTGCTTCTGAGCGTGATACCATCGGAACTTCAGTGCTTCTGTTCTCTTGTTCTTCTGATGCTTCCATAGACCCATGTTCTGATTCTGCTTCGACCATCTTCTGATGTCTTGCCAGACCATGTTCTGATGTTGCATGCTGAACCCTTTGAGACAAAGCTTCTGAGCGCTGAATTATGTGTACTCTTTATATATTTCCTGAAAAGGAAATTGCATCGGATTAGAGTACCATATTATCTTAAGCAAAATTCATATTATTGTTATCATCAAAACTAAGATAATTGATCAGAACAAATCTTGTTCTAACAATCTCCCCCTTTTTGATGATGACAAAAACATATATAAATGATATGAATTTGCGATCAGAAAGAACAGACGGCAAAAGACAAATTACACAGCTATAGCATAAGCATATGAATATGTCTCCCCCTGAGATTAACAATCTCCCCCTGAGATAAATAATCTCCCCCTGAAATAAATACTCGAAGAACTTTAATAAAAGAATTCCCTGATTATTTCGGTAGAGACGATCATATAAGCTTCTGTCTTCAGAGAATTCATAGCTTCTGACTTCTGCTTCCATTGGACAGCTTCAGAACTAGAATTTCTTTAGATCCTTAGAACACTCACAGCTTCTGATTCCTGCTTCCATCTAGGACAGCTTCAGAACTTGAATTTCTTTGATCTTCTGAACATTCACAGCTTCTGACTTCTGCTTCCATCTAGGACAGCTTCAGAACTTGAATTTCTTTGATCTTCTGAACATTCACAGCTTCTGATTTCTGCTTCCATTTAGGACAGCTTCAGAACTTGAGTTTTCTGGATCTTTAGAACATTCGCAGCTTCTGATTTTTGCTTCCCTCGGATAGCTTCAGAGCTTTGAATTTCTACCAACATCACTTCATGCTATATTTGTATCAGAACATTGTTGAATGTACCAGAGCATCATCAGAGCATCTCTACATCCTGAAATGTTACAGAACAAAAACTAAACGACAAAAGTCAGCATGAACGAGTTAGAACATAAAATATATATTCGAACACATTATATATATTAGAGCCATATAGGCTAAAATAATGTATCAGAGCAAATAGAATTTTGTCAGATCAAATAGACAAATATGGATCAAATTCTATTATCAGTGCTTCTGATTCATTCTTCTTTCTTGCTTCTGATCTCTGAAGCTTGATAGCACTCAGCTTGCTTCAGTTTCCATGGTTTTGCTTCTTGTGTTTGCTTTGAAGATTCTCTTCACTCCTTTATACCTGCAAAACACTTAAACCATATAGAACTTGCAGTTCTTGTTAGTGAATGTGTGGGAGCTTTACCCAGCAACTGATAGATTAATCAAATCATTTATCATTTATCTTCTCCCCCTTTTTGTCATAACATCAAAAAGAATATTTCAAAAGATTGTTTTGCTTTAAAAGAGGTTCTGAATCAACTTAGACAATGAAACGTTAGTAATAACCGAATCATAATTTCTAAAAGATTTCAATCAGAACTTCTGATTAAAAAAAAAATAAATCCACATTCATTTCAGAAGATACTCATACGTAAGAACTTCTCATCTTCTCATTCTGGGCATAAATCCATACTGATGTTCTTCAGAATGAACTTAAACCTATCTTCAGCCAGGGGTTTTGTAAAGATATCAGCCCATTGATGGTCTGTATCAACAAAGTTTAAAGATATAACACCCTTCTGAACATAGTCCCTTATGAAATGATGTTTAATCTCAATATGTTTAGCTTTTGAATGAAGAATAGGATTCTTAGATAAACATATAGCAGAAGTATTATCACAGAATATAGGAATGTTACTCTCAAATATCTGATAATCTTCCAGCTGACTCTTCATCCAGAGCATCTGTGTACTGCAACCAGCAGCAGCGACATATTCTGCTTCTGTCGTTGATAGAGCAATAGTTGCTTGCTTCTTGCTATACCAGGAGATCAAATGACTTCCAAGAAATTGGCAACTTCCTGAAGTACTCTTTCTTTCAATTCTGTCTCCAGCATAGTCAGCATCGCAGAATCCTACTAAGTTGTATTCTTTAGATTTTCTGTAAACTAAGCCAACATTAGTAGTACCTTTCAGATACCTTAGAATTCTCTTAACAGCAGTTAAATGAGATTCTCTAGGATCTGATTGGAATCTAGCACACAAACAAACACTGAACAGAATGTCAGGTCTAGAAGCAGTCAGATATAGAAGAGATCCAATCATACCTCTGTATAACTTCTGATCTACCTTCTTACTTACCTCATCCTTACCTAGGATGCATGTTGGATGCATAGGAGTTTTGGCTTCTTTGCAGTCTAGAAGATTAAACTTCTTCAGAAGTTCCTTCACATACTTGGTTTGGTGAACATACGTTCCTTCTGATGTTTGATTTATTTGTATTCCAAGGAAATACTTGAGTTCTCCCATCATGCTCATTTCAAACTCAGCCTGCATAGACTCAGCAAACTCCTTTCCAAGTGTAGCATTAGATGTTCCAAAAATAATATCATCTACATATATTTGACAAATTAAAATATCCCTTTTAAAGGTTTTACAAAAGAGAGTAGTGTCCACTTTTCCTCTAGTGAAACCATTATCCAGAAGGAAAGAACTTAAGCGTTCATACCAAGCTCTGGGAGCTTGTTTCAATCCATATAACGATTTCTTTAATTTAAAAACATGATTAGGAGACATAGAGTCTTCAAAACCAGGAGGTTGATGGACATAAACTTCTTCATCTATATAACCATTTAAGAAGGCACTCTTAACATCCATTTGATAGAGAGTGATGTTATGTTGAGTGGCAAATGAAATTAATAGACGAATAGATTCTAACCTGGCCACTGGTGCAAAGGTTTCTGTATAGTCAATCCATTCTTGCTGACTATAACCCTGAGCCACCAGTCTGGCTTTGTTCCTTACCACTTCACCTTTCTCACTGAGCTTGTTTCTGAAGACCCATTTTGTACCGATTATATTGAATCCATCTGGTCTAGGAACAAGATCCCAAACATCATTCCTTGTAAACTGATTCAGTTCTTCTTGCATAGCAATTATCCAGTCTGGATCTTCTAGAGCATGATCAACAGAAGTTGGCTCGATCAAAGATACAAGACCTAATTGACAATCTGCATTGTTCTTAAGGAATGCTCTTGTTCTGATTGGATCATCCTTCTTTCCAAGAATGACATCTTCTGAATGACCAGAGATGAGTCTGGATGATCTTCTGACAGATGGTTCTTCAGAAATGCTTAGATTCTCCAGAGAAGCTGATACTTGATCTTCAGATTCTTTGCTTCTGAGAAGCTCTGCTTCTGATGCGTTGCTTCTTGGCTCAACAACTTCTGATATATCAATATCCCAATCTGCAAAATTATTAAACTGCTTTGGTTTTTCAGAACCAAGCTTATCATCAAACCTGATATTGATTGATTCTTCTACAATCAATATTTCAGTATTGTATACTCTGTAGCGTTTTGAGCGTTCAGAATATCCAAGAAGGAAACATTTTTGTGCTTTGGAATCAAACTTACCAAGATGATCTTTAGTGTTCAGAATAAAGCATACACATCCAAAAGGATGGAAATATGAAATGTTGGGCTTTCTATTCTTCCACAATTCATAAGGAGTCTTATTTAGAATAGGTCTGATAGAGATTCTATTCTGAATATAGCATGCAATGTTTATTGCTTCTGCCCAGAAATGCTTAGCCATATTGGTTTCATTGATCATGGTTCTGGCCATTTCTTGCAGAGTCCTATTCTTTCGTTCTACAACCCCATTTTGCTGTGGAGTTCTAGGACAAGAGAAATCATGGGCAATACCATTTTCTTTGAAGAATTCTTCAAAGGATCTGTTCTCAAATTCACCACCATGATCACTTCTAACCTTTATGATTTTACACTCTTTTTCAGATTGAATCTGAATGCAGAAATCAAAGAACACTGAATGAGTCTCATCCTTGTGTTTCAAGAATTTTACCCAAGTCCAGCGGCTATAATCATCTACGATGACTAATCCATATTTCTTCCCTCTGACAGATGCTGTTTTGACTGGGCCAAACAGATCAATGTGCAAGAGTTCTAATGGCCTTGAGGTAGAAACAACATTCTTGGACTTGAATGCAGGTTTGGAGAACTTGCCCTTCTGACCTCCTCCAAACTTGACTTCTCCTCCAGACTTAAGCACCAGGTCTTGGAACATAGACTTTCTTCCTGTCATGTGTCGTGAGCATCCAGAGTCCAGGTACCATGACATGTTGTGCTTTGTCCTTTTTGCAGTCAAGGATATCTGCAATAGGAATAATCTTATCCTTAGGTACCCACATTTTCTTGGGTCCTTTCTTGTTAGATTTTCTCAAGTTCTGATTGAACTTGGGTTTAACATTGTAAGCAATAGGAGGAACAGCATGATAATTTTTAATGTGAGTTTCATGATATTTCCTAGGTTGTGTCACATGCCTTTTGGTGTGTGTTATGTGAAAACTTTGAGCATGTGAAGTGTGCCTAATATCATGGGAGTGGCCATACTTGAACTGATCATACAATGGCTTGTATGTGAATTTCATTTCATCAACAGGTTCAAGTTTGTATGGGGTTTCACCCTTAAAACCAATGCCGACTCTTTTGTTTCCAGACACAGCATATATCATAGAAGCTAGCTGACTTCTGCCAATACTTCTAGATAAGAACTTCCTGAAACTTAAATCATATTCTTTCAGAATATGGTTTAGACTAGGAGTGGATTTTTCTGAATCAGAAGGAGATCCAACATTATTGGATAATTTTAAAAGTTTTTCTTTTAATTCAGAATTCTCCAACTCAAGCTTCTTTGTTTCAAATTCAAATAGCTTTTTCAGCTTTTTGTATTTGAGACTAATCTGAGACTTGAGTTCCAGAAGTTCAGTTAGACCGGAAACTAACTCTTCTCTAGTAAGTTCAGAAAATACCTCTTCAGAATCTGATTCTGATGTAGATTCTGATCCGTCATCTTCTGTCGCCATCAGCGCACAATTAGCCTGCTCATCTTCAGAGTCTGAATCATCTTCTGACTCATCCCAGGTTGCCATAGGACCTTTCTTCTTATGAAACTTCTTCTTGGGATTTTCCTTCTGAAGTTTTGGACATTCATTCTTGAAGTGTCCAGGCTCATTGCATTCATAGCACATGACCTTCTTCTTGTCAAATCTTCTGTCATCAGAAGATTCTCCACGTTCAAATTTCTTTGAACTTCTGAAGCCTCTGAACTTCCTTTGCTTGGTCTTCCAGAGTTGATTTAGCCTTTTGGAGATCAGGGACAGTTCATCTTCTTCTTCAGATTCTGATTCTTCAGGATCTTCTTCTCTAGCCTGAAAAGCGTTAGTGCATTTCTTGATATTGGATTTTAATGCAATAGACTTACCTTTCTTTTGAGGCTCATTTGCGTCCAGCTCTATTTCATGACTCCTCAAGGCACTGATAAGCTCTTCCAGAGAAACTTCATTCAGATTCTTTGCAATCTTGAATGCAGTCACCATAGGACCCCATCTTCTGGGTAAGCTTCTGATGATCTTCTTTACGTGATCAGCCTTGGTGTATCCCTTGTCAAGAACTCTCAATCCAGCAGTAAGAGTTTGAAATCTTGAAAACATCTTTTCAATGTCTTCATCATCCTCCATCTTGAAGGCTTCATACTTCTGGATTAAAGCTAGAGCTTTAGTCTCCTTGACTTGAGCATTTCCTTCATGAGTCATTTTCAAGGACTCATATATGTCATAGGCCGTTTCCCTGTTAGATATCTTCTCATACTCAGCATGAGAGATAGCATTCAGCAAAACAGTTCTGCATTTATGATGATTCCTGAAAAGCTTCTTCTGATCATCATTCATTTCTTGCCTTGTCAGCTTTACGCCTCTGGCATTTACTGGATGTTTGTAACCATCCATCAGAAGATCCCATAGATCACCATCTAGACCAAGAAAGTAACTTTCCAGTTTATCTTTCCAGTATTCAAAGTTTTCACCATCAAATACCGGCGGTCTAGTATAACCATTGTTACCGTTGTATTGCTCAGCAGAGCCAGATGTAGATGCAGGTGTAGACTTTTCACTTTCATCAACCATCTTTTAGTGAAGCGTTTTTCTCTTCCTGAATCTTTTCTAAACACGGTTAAGTGCTTGCACCTTAGAACCGGCGCTCTGATACCAATTGAAGGATAGAAAAACACTTAGAAAGGGGGGGTTTGAATAAGTGTAGCTTTAAAAACTTGACAGATAAAAATAAATTGCACAGTTATTTTTATCCTGGTTCGTTGTTAACTAAACTACTCCAGTCCACCCCTGCAGAGATGATTTACCTCAACTGAGGATTTAATCCACTAATCGCACGGATTACAATGGTTCTCCACTTAGTCAGCAACTAAGTCTTCCAGAGTCTTCTGATCACACACTGATCACTCCAGGAACAACTGCTTAGATACCCTCTAAGACTTTTCTAGAGTATACTGATCCACACGATCACTCTAGTTACAACCTGCTTAGATAACTTCTAAGACTTCCTAGAGTATTCTGATCCACACGATCACTCTAGTTCCTTACAACTTAATGTAATCAATTCTAAGAGTATTACAATTGCTTCTTAAAAGCGATAATCACAAACTGTGATATTTCTCTTAACGTTTAAGCTTAATCTCACTAATATATTACAACAGCAATGTAGTGAGCTTTGATGAAGATGAAGATTCTGAGCTTTGAATTTGAACAGAGTTTCAGCAAGTTAATAGGCGTTGTTTTGTTCAGGATCGTTAACCTTGCTTCTCATCAGAACTTCATATTTATAGGCGTTGGAGAAGATGACCGTTGAGTGCATTTAATGCTTTGCGTGTTCCGTACAACATCGCATTTAATGTTATACGCTTTTGTCAACTACCTCGAGCCTTGTTCACGCTGTGTCTACTGACGTAGCCTTTAGTAGCTTTTAACGTTCCTTTTGTCAGTCAGCGTAGCTTGCCACTTGTACTTCCTTCTGATCTGATGTTTGTGAATACAACGTTTGAATATCATCAGAGTCAAACAGCTTGGTGCATAGCATCTTCTGATCTTCTGACCTTGAAGTGCTTCTGAGCGTGATACCATCAGAACTTCAGTGCTTCTGTTCTCTTGTTCTTCTGATGCTTCCATAGACCCATGTTCTGATTCTGCTTCGACCATCTTCTGATGTCTTGCCAGACCATGTTCTGATGTTGCATGCTGAACCCTTTGAGACAAAGCTTCTGAGCGCTGAATTATGTGTACTCTTTATATATTTCCTGAAAAGGAAATTGCATCGGATTAGAGTACCATATTATCTTAAGCAAAATTCATATTATTGTTATCATCAAAACTAAGATAATTGATCAGAACAAATCTTGTTCTAACAGTCACGCCACTGTTGTGTCTCTTTTTCAAAGTCTAACTAAGGTTAGCAGTTTGGTTGATTCATCTACGGATAGTTTCTTCCTTGTGGAGTCACTCTACGGTTGTGTCTTCTTTTTCAAAGTCTAACTAAGGTTAGCAGTTTGGTTGATTCATTTACGGATAGTTTCTTCCTTGTGGAGTCACGCTACGGTTGTGTCTTCTTTTTCAAAGTCTAACTAAGGTTAGCAGTTTGGTTGATTCATCTACGGATAGTTTCTTCCTTATGGAGTCACGCTACGGTTGTGTCTTCTTTTTCAAAGTCTAACTAAGGTTAGCAGTTTGGTTGATTCATCTACGGATAGTTTCTTCCTTGTGGAGTCACGCTACAGTTGTGTCTTCTTTTTCAAAGTCTAACTAAGGTTAGCAATTTGGTAGAGTCGTCTACGGATGGTTTCTTCCTTGTGGAGTCACGCTACGGTTGTGTCTTATTTTTCAAAGTCTAACTAAGGTTAGAAATTTGGTGGAGTCGTCTACGGATGGTTTCTTCCTTGTGGAGCCACGCTACGGTTGTGTCTTCTTTTCCAAAGTCTAACTAAGGTTAGCAATTTGGTAGATTCATCTACGGATGGTTTCTTCCTTGTTGAGCCACTCTTCGGTTGTGTCTCTTTTTCAAGTCTAACTAAGGTTAGCTATTTGTTTGGTCCGCCTTTGGCTGACATCTCTTAATAATACTCAACACTCTTTGCTTTACCATGAAATGCAAATTTTGATGGTACTTTTGGGTATTCAATCCACTCGCACCTCAAATGTCTGAAACCCAAGATGTTTGTACATTCAGGTCCAAGAAGATTGAATAGGGGCAGCTGTTGCACCCCAAAATTTGCCCACTTATTTATTCCCCAATAGGCCCTCACCTCACATTCATGTGCATACCTCATCTAAGCCATTCATCCATTACATTCATCCATGTCATGATTACTATTCAGAGTTGGTAAGAAAAGAGCTTATGCTGAAGAAATTCTTGATCAAAAAAGAGAAGATTTGAAGTCTGATTATATGACATCATTCCCATTGAAGTCCTCCTGAAATTAGGGTTTCATTATCTTCAATTCAAGGCATTGATTGAAGAATGTAAGTCTGAAGTTCATCTGGTCTTCCCAAATCAAGGTTTTGACCAAAGTCAACACAGTTGACTTTTTGGTCAACATTTAATCAGAAGATGAGATTTAGAGTATGAAGTTTGGTTGCCTTGAAGAAATATTCATTGAAGCTTCTTTGGTTGAAAACTGATTGAGAATTGGATCGGAAACTGATTAATCGGGAAGTTCATCAAAAATGGGAAAAGTCGGGAAGAGTTGACTTTTTGGTCAAGACCAAGGTCAACGGTCAGATATTGACTATTGATGGAAAATCGGCCAAAGAAAGTCCAAGAAATAAATAAAATCAAGAAATGTCAAAATTACCAAAAATGGAAGTTAGTTGAAAAGGGAACCTACCATAAATAGAAAGTTTCACACTTAGAATTTTTTTGGAGGATTGGAAATTGGTTGGGAAGCTGACATCATGGATGACTTACACGTATTTCAAGGCTCCATTTCAAAAACGTCATAACATAAAAAATGTCCTATTCATGGCCCTCTACAATTTTGTAGTTGGGAATATTTTCATTAGAAGGCTAGATCATGAGATAGTAAAGTGTGAAGATTGAAGAAATTCATTTGTGCATGTCATGGGGCTGGGCAGGATCTCTAAGTCATGCGCAGCATTTTCACAAGCATGTGGCGTGCCATTTTTGAAGTTGATCCTAAGGAGATAAAAGTACCCATTTGACTCAATCCCAGTATCAAAATGTTCTCCTACATGATCTCTATAAAATGTGCCAGGAATCACTCATTTTGAATGTGTGGTTTGGAAAATATGATGCCTTAAAGTCATGACCCTGCCAAAGTACGTATGGCCAAGAACTTGGGCGCAAAACCGGGGCATGCGTGAGCAATTTGTCAAACAGGTGGCGTGCCAAATGTAAAGCTAATTCTAGAGAGATACAAGCATTATGTGAAGTCAATTCCAATGTCTACATATTCTTCCCCATGTCCTCTATATTTTGAATATACACTTGCGATAATTGAGGGCCCGTGGTGGAAGATATGAGCATGCAAAGTGAGCCATTGGTAAGCTGCATGTAGCATGGAGAAGATTGAGTCACGCGCGTAGGTAATTGGCAGTGATATGTCATCATGTTACAAGCCAATTTTGAATGGGTTACAAGGGTCTCCTCGCAAAGCTTACAACATCAAACTTATTCTATCTAATGCTCTCTTCATGTTGGTTTCAAGTTGGAATCAATTGGAGGCCTGTGGTTAGAGTAACACGCGTGCAAAGTTGGCATTGTGGTTGTTTCACTTGGCAAGGTGATGATACAAGCATCCATGAAAGCCTATACAAACCATGCAAAATACTACACCCTTTGTTCATTGAGTTGGTGGAGGAAATGTTCAGTTACAAGTCCCACAACACACACCATACATAACCATGCACCCTCACACATATATAAAAACAAAAGCAACACCATTACTGGGGGACGATTCATTTTTTTCCAGTTTCACACTCTTCTCTTTCTCCTTCTCTCTCTCTCTCTCTCTCTCTCTCTCTCTCTCCCTCTCATCACTCTTCTCTCTCTCATCTCTATCTAACCACCATAACCGCTTTCTCTCTCTCTCTCACCTCCACCACAACAAACTTTTACAACCATCACAAACCACCATAACTGATTTCCGGCCACCATAACGACCAATCACAACCTCCAATCTCTATCATCATCTTCATTCTCCAAACACCTTCATTCTCATCCACAACCTTCAACCTTCATCACCATAATCATCATCAAGCTCTCCACGTGTTCCTCAATGGTATTCGACTCCTCTCGTCTTCATCAACCATCAACACCACTGCTTCCTCGTCATTCTTTGAAGTGAGCTCCATCTTGTTCAAGCTTCGAAAACCTTGAGTTTATTCCTCAAGGACTCACACTGAATCAGCAACAACTATTAACAATATCTTCAAGAAGCGAGGAGTAGAGAGAAGCAACTGGTGGCGTTTTCTGTCTCGTATTCTTGCAAGATTCCCCAGGTACGCTTTCAAAACCTTCTGAACATGTTTAGAACGTGTGATGCATATTGTATGTGAATTCTGAACTTAGATTCGGTTGGTATGATATGGCTGCTGTTTGAACGTTTAAATTGCGTATTTAGAGTCTCCGTAGCCTAAGGTTTGTCTTGGTGCAATTTTCTTGCGTCTGCATGGAAGCTTTAGATGTTAGGGTTTTAGAATGGCTTTCGGTTCTGAGGATAGAAGAAGAATCATCAAAATCTAAGCTCAGATTCGAGATCAGCGTGAAAATCCGAGTGGAATGAGGTTTGATTTGCGCCTTTCTGGGCGCTTTGAGTTGGGGCCACGGCGGAGATCCGCCGGAGAAGATGACCGGAGTGGGATCTTCGGCGTCTGTTATTTTTCTTTTCTTTAACGGTCGAGCTGAGGTGTCGTGCGCCCATTGGTTCTGTTTCCCACTTATTTGATCATCTTATCTTGTTCACATGATTAGGATGATGTGCTGGCACGTCGTCATTGGCTCTGACGTTTTTTTTTGGTCTTATTATCACTTAAGTAGAATTGTCCAATTGATACATGTTATTTTCATTTAGTGTCACGTTAATGCAAAATCATTACAAAAAAATGAGGTATATGCTGATAATTAGAAAAGGAAGTAAAGAATTGAAATAAATAAAAAGGAATAAAATGAGGCTTTGGGCTACAAAAACGTGATAACCGCATGGGCCTGGTATTTTCGTTTTCCCCACCCCCAGAAACAGGCCCAGATGCGCCTTTTAACTAAAGCATAGTTCATCAGGCTTTTGCTAATACACCCTTGGCTTCTAGGCAGATTTCCATTAATTGTTTCAATTTTGTTTTCTCATAACTTTTGATTCATAATTCATTTTCCACCCAAATAAAATTGATAAAAATAGTTTTTGGCTAATTAGATTTTTAGGTTCCACAGTTTTTTTTAGATTTTTAATAGTAGAATTTCTTTGAATTTCGATTGGTTCACAATAATAAAAATAAATAGTTCTTTTAGTTTTAATTTTTGAAAATAGTCTTTAACATGATAAAAAATACAAAATTGCTTGTGAATATTTTTCATGGTTAGTTTAGATTTTAATTCTTTCTTTTTGTGAATATTTTCATATTTTGAGAAATGTCTAAAATACCCCTAGTTGTTAAAGTTGACTTTAGTCAACTTAAACAACTTTCTTCTTAGTTAATTCCTTTTAGATTTTAGTTTAGATCTTTAATAGGATTTAGAATAACAATTAGGCTAGAAAATAGGTTAGTCCCCCCTCTTCCATTCTTCTTTTTCTTTTCAACAATAAAACATCTAATAAATATCCAAATTAATTCCCCTTTAAAAAATACAAAGAAAACACTAAAAAAAACATTAATAAAAAAGTGAAAATCATTAAATAGGGGATGGAAGCTTGAATCTCCCTTGCTTAAGGGAATCATTCGAGTGCTTGGATCTCCCTTGCTTAAGGGAATCATCCGAGCGTAAGTTCCCAATATCTAAAAAATACAAACCAAAGAGTAACTCGAGCTTCCCTTGCTTAAGGGATTCCCTCGAAACGCTCAAACTCTCTTCTGTCTCTCACCCTCGTGGCATTCTTAAGAACATGTTGAATCCATTTCATAATTAAGCGTATAAGTCTCCAAAGGTCGAGCATCGTGGAGTGCGACTTTAACCTCTGTTCACCTAAAAAACACAAAACATAGAAAATCTTGAGCCGAACTACGGTCGCTCTGATTCCTGAAAAGGATACGTAGGCATTAGGTCGCGGGGCCTAAGCGAGCACACTTGTAAATAATTCCTTCTTTTCCCCGTATTTCTTTTGCATTCATTCGCATTTAGGTTTTAGACATATATATACACCCTTTAGATAGAAACAAACATAGGTGGATACCATCGAGTACGATGGGCGTGAGGGGTGCTAGCACCTTCCCCTTGCGTAACCGACTCCCGTACCCTGTTCTCTGGTCGCAAGACCTTGTTCTTATTCTGAGTTAGGTTAGCTGATATTCCTTTCCCTTATGGGATAAATATATTAGTGGCGACTCTGATTCCATTTTTCGCGGTAGCGACAATGACCAACACCTTGCCCGAGTTTTCTGAAGATTCCAACAATATAATATGAGGCTTATTCCAAATAAGTGCATATTCAGAGTGAGAGCCGACAATTGTTTGGGCTTTTATCTAACAAAAAGGGGCTTAGAGCGAATTCAGACAAGTTAAAATAGTTATGATTATGGTATCACCCACCATAAAGAAGGAAGTAATGAAACTAAATGGGATATTGACAGATTTGAATAGATTCATCTCGAAGTCGGTGCAACACACCCTCACTTTCTACAACCTATTGAAGAAGGAAGCCTAGTTTTAATGGATACTTGAGTGACAACAAGCATTCTTCTCCCTGAATATGGTCATATCCACTCCATCCGTCATATCTCAAACTATGTCGGGGGAACCTCTGTACCTTTACTTAGTCGTGTCCGATGAGATAGTCAATATCATCATGGTAAGAGATTCGGGTGGTCAACAAAGCTTGGTCTATTTCATCTCAAAGACCTTGATTGGTCTAAAAACGTGGTATCATAAGATAGAAAAAATATCTCTAGCATTGCTGACGACATCCAGGAAACTACGAAATTATTTCCTATCTCGCGCCATAGTGGTGAGGACGGACCTGCAGTTAAATCTTAGTCCTCCACTTGCCAGATTTATTCGGGAGACTAATGAAGTGACCCATCAAGATGTCTGAGTTTAACGTTTCTTATGAGGCCAGGAAGGCCTTGAAATCATAGTTATTTATAAACTTTATATCATAAATGACTCGAGTCGGCACGCCAAAGCCAACACGTGTATAGGTAGTGTTCATAGATGGTCATCTAATAGTCGAAGAAGTGAAGCCAAACTCGTCCTAGAGAGTGAAGTTGGATAAACCATTGAGGTATCTTTGCATTTTGAATTCCCCACAACCAACCATCAAGTTGAGTACAAGGCAGTAATATCATGCCTCTCATTATCATCTGAGATGGGGGCTGAAAGCATCAAGTTAAAAACAAACTCCCAGCTTTTAAGGCCATATATTAAGGGTGAAACCCAAACTAAGGAGTCATTACTACAATAATATTTTCATCTAGTAAGAGAGAAGTTGGGTAAGTTCGAGTTGTTCGAGATAAAGCATATCCCGAGAGAAAAGAACAACATAGTAGATATCCTACTTAAGTTGGCCAATACCAGATTGTCTGATGTAAACCATTAATTTATGTAAGAAAGAGACTCTAAAAAATCCTAGCATAGAAGGCCCAAGATTCGCAAAGATGGAAATAAATGGAGACACACAACCATCTTGGATAACACCCATCACAACCTATATGGAGCAAGGAACACTCCCTGTTGACTCAGTTGAAGTTGTCCTTGTAAAATAAAGGGCCAACTCTTATTCATTTATCAAGGGGATGTTTAAAAAAAGAGGATTTTGAAACCCCTATCGAAATTCTTGGAGAAAGATAGAGCTGCCTATACCCTAGCTGAGGTACATAAAGGGATAATTTTCACCTTCACATCATATATTTTTCGATTTAGAATTAGTTTCTTCTAATGCTTTCCAAATCTCCTTTGTCGTACTTAAGAACATGCAAGTGTCACTAACTTCAGATATCATTGAACGCCATAACCATGCAATTATGGCAGAATCTTTTGTATCCCACTTCTGAAACTTAGGATCTATCTAGTTGGCAGGTTCTTCTGTTAGGTATCCTAATTTCCCTTTACCTTTCAAGGTTGTTTTCACGATTTAGGACCATTTCAAATAATTCTTTTCTTGCAACTTATAAACTGGAATGATGTTCGGTATTCTGATTCTGACTTGTAATCATATGTTTCATCATTAATGCCAACCATGGAGAAGAAGAAAATTTGTTTTAAATTTTGTTCCGACTTCTAGTGAGTGGCGGCACGTGAAGGGTCTTTTGGCGACGAAATTCTGGGGTCTGAGCGGTTTTTTCAAGATCTTCGCAGTGGTGTGAGTGGTGAGACTGGAAAAAGAACGGGGATAGCTGCAACTCTATGAATAGTGAACACATGTGAATTGTACCTAGGGGTTGTTATGGTTTATTATAGTGAAGGCAATAACAAATAGGCCATAATTGATAATGATGACCCTCTCGAACCAGACTCTAATATCATGTTTGAATCTGGATATTATTGATAATGATGAATAAACGGACACTAATATATTTAAATAGAGTATTCTGACCTAATGAGCTTACTAAATGTCCAAACATAAATTACTAATAATATTAAAATAACAATAATAAATAATACTATAATAACAATGATAAAATTACTATTTATAACATAAACCAAAGAAAGTAATGCATATAGTTGCCTATGAATTAAAACAAAGTAGTGTTAATACTTAATTGAAGTACTTATTAGGTCATGAGATAGCAAAGCCACCGAATAGTATTCACTTGTGCCAAAGAAAGTATATTTTGCAATTACTTGATGACACTAACTTTCTTGGTGCAAAACCTATGGCAATATCAATGAAATCAAACTTACACTTCAATGAAAAACATGTCGAAAATTTTCCATAACCATCCTTATAAATAAGGTTAATTGGGTGCCTCGTGTATTTGATCATTTCTAGACCTTACATCAATTTTTCTCTCAACAAACTCGGTCAATTCATGTCCTAACCAAGAACAATACACCTTCAAGTTATTCATCATTTGTTACAATATTTGAAGGGCACACCAGGCTATGGAATTTTATTTTCTAGGAAAAAGAATTTGCAAATTTTAACATAAGAAAAAGTTAATTTGAGAAGTTGACAAGTTGCCAGAAGATCCACTTCAAGATTTTGCATATTGTTGGTACATTTCTACTTGCTTATAGATATAAAAAAAAGGAACAATACAGCGGCTAGATCATTTACAAAAGTAAAATATAGAGCAACTAGTAAACATTCAGTATTTTGCGTTATTATTATAATTTGTCAGCCTCTACCAACTGGCCCGTCTAGCTCAGTTGGTAGAGCGCAAGGCTCTTAACCTTGTGGTCGTGGGTTCGAGCCCCACGGTGGGCGATGTTTTGAATAATTATTTTTTTCAAAATGCTTGTTTTGGACGCTTTTACTCATTTTTTTTCTTACGATTTTAACTCCATGAGCAGTGATATTATAGGGGGGCATAAAATATTTGAATATATCTCAAAGGAAGTCTGCGCTTAATGTTAATAAAATATATAGTAAAGGAATTTGAAATTTAAGGCTTACTGTGAGTCAAATTCAAGATTCTTAGAGCAAATGATGATTGAATTTGAAACGTTTGGCCTTGGTAAGCAGACTTACTACCTAGGAATGGAATTTTAACTCAGCATCAACCTTTCCAGAAATCAACCTAAAACTTAAGAAAGATGAAAAATGAAGAACTAGTGGACTCAACTCTGTTCAAGCAGATTACAAAATCATTGAGATATATTTTTCATGGAAACTCACATGTTTATATGCAGTTGGAATTATCAGTAAGTTCATAAGTGCGCCTAGAGTTTCACATTTATTTGCAGTCAAAAGAATCATGAGGTACATCAAAGAAGCACTCAACTAAGGAGTGCTATTTGCTGTTGATTCAAGTCAGTTTAATGTGGATCTAGTTGGCTATTCACTTGCAGATTGGTGTGGAGATAATCAATATAGGAAAAACACCTCGGGCTATTTGTTCGAGTTCCACACTGCTCCAATATCCCGATGGTCTAAAAAGCAACCAATAGTTACTTTATATACTCGTGAGTTTGAATACATAGAAGGCACACTAGTTGTTTGTCAAGCAATATGACTAACCTCAGTTTTGAAGGAGTTCGAAATAGAAGTTAGAAGTCCTATAATCATGTTCTTAGACAACAAATTTGCAATTAAGTTGACAAAAAATCAGCTACTGCATGGAAGAAGTATGTATATTGAAGCAAGATTTCATTTTCTTAGGGAGAAGTCAACTATGAAGTGTTGAAAGTGGTACATTGCTCAACTAAAAAAAATCGATTGACAGAGTTATTCGCTAAAGCTGTTAAAATTGGCACATATGAAAAGCTTGGAAAGAAGATTGGATCTTATTTGCTGAAGTTGTCAAAATTGACACATTTGAAAAGCTTGAAAAGAAGATTGGTGTGATGTCTCAGGATAACTTAAATTATTAGAGGATGTTGAATTTTCTTGTAATCCAAGCTATCTTTTGAAAGTTAGTTAAGGCAGCTAGCTTTACGTTTTCGGTTGTGCCTGATATGGGACTTCTACTAGTTGTATAAGTAACTTTCATTTTGATCAACGCATTACACACATTCTCTCCATTATTCTTCCTTTCTTTTCACTGTCTAGCACTAACACAATGTGTGTTGATCATCTCTTTGTTAAGCATTTAGCATCAAACTAACATACAATACAAGAAGCTTTATAAGCAAAGCCTAGTGGTTTTCCATACAACTGTGTCTGATGACCATCAAAACCGAAAAAACTAAACATTCGTCTTCCTCAAAAGATGGATTTGAAAAACATTTGAAGATCAACTAGAATATCATTTCCATCTGATAATACATGCTTGCAGTTGCAGATTAACTAGAATGATAGTTTGATCAGACAAATAGCACTTGCAAATTCCATCCATCATCAATGATATTGATAGGACTGAGCAGTTGCAAATTCCATCCATCATCGATGGTACGACTTGATTGATCATCACCTGTGTAATACGTAACAGCATATATTTAACCTCCACATTCATAAAAGCATCATTAAACAACTAAAATTGTATTTAATCTAGTAATGATTTACCTGATTTGATTTCCTCATCAAGTGATTTTACTAATGCATCATATTCATTCTCTCTTATCTCAAGATTCTTCAGTTTTTCATCAAATTCATTCTGCATTGACTCAAGATCTTTCACTTCTCCTTCTAACTGTTCCTCTTTTGATTTTAGCATCTCCAACTGCTTCATTTTGAACTCCTTCACACGTTCTTTAAATTCCGCCTCTTTCGTTTCAAACTCCTTCACTCGGCCTTCAAAGTCCTTCTCTTTTGATTCAAATTCTCTCACTCTACCATTAAATTTCTCTTCCTTTGATTGAAACTCCTTCACCCGTTCTTCATGCTGCTTCAATTTTGATTCGAGTTCCTTCACTCGACTTTCGAAAAGCTTATGTTTTGAACTGAGTTCTTTCACCTGGGCTTCGAAATGCTCCATTTTTGTAAGGTACTCCTCGAAAGACATTACTGAAACTACGAAATTGTAGCAAGCATTAGCACATGACTTCAAATACCGGGAAGAAAACTAAAATTAAAGAACAACAAGATTCCCAAATCCAAACTAAGAAAGTTCTAGAATCTAGATAAATCATCAAGTCAAATACTAAACATCAACACTAGGGTTTCATTCCCAAATGAACGAAAAATGAAAACAATATCATGCATATATGCATGCATGATTCATTTTTCAGTTGATTTCACATGGCATGAAAATGTTGAGTAGTGGAAACAAAACGACTTCGAATCGATTTTTGTAAAGCGAAAAGAGAGAGAAATACCTGTAGAAGCGAGGTAACTAGTAATGTGAATTTGAAAAGAGAATAGAAGAAGTTTATAGGATTTTATTGGCATTGGGAGAGTCAAGTGAGAAATTAATTTGAGAGGTTTGTTTGTGTGCGCGACTGGACGACTGGGCTCCACTCCAAAAAGCCAATTGCGACCCTTCCAGATTACTCTCTCATCAGTAAACTTACACAGATTATAGGGGTAAAACCGTAAAAGCAAAGGGTCCAACAAATTTCTTTTTCTAGTGTCAAAATCATTTGGAATCATCGTTAGTGTAACAGTTATTATAAACGGCCGACTATCCCTTGTACTCTGCACTCTGAATCCAAAATCTCCTTGTGTAAGTAATAAGATATATATTATAATTTTGAGGCTATATTTGAATTATTTAAAGTTAACCGAGTAAGAGGGAATTTAATTAAACTAAATATAAATTGCATTCTATTCTTTAGGGCTGCTAGGGGTGTGCATGGTTGGTTATTTTCAAAAACCAAACCATAACCATTTTAAAACCATTTAAATGGTTTGGATTTATAACCATAACCACATTCTAATTAAAACTGGTTATAAAACCGGTTATAAATTTGGTTATGATTATATAACCGGTTTTTTAAAAAAATCCAGTTTTGAAAATTATTTTTTCCGAAAATATTTTTTTTTCAAAAAAAATTTAATATTTTGAGAATTAAAATATTTGGATTTGGATAATAACCGGATTATAACCGAATCCAAAATAATTTAACCGGTTAATAACCATTTAATTATATCCGGATTATATGAATGGATAACCAACCCATTAATAACTAAACCGGTTAATAACCATTCAATTATATCCGGATATTTAAAAGTGGTTTAGGTTTGGTTATGGATTTGGACATCAAAACCGGATATTTTGCACACCCCTAAGGGCTGCGTCCAAGGTGGAGCACCATTTAAGTGTTTTATGGTGGACCATGATTACTATCCGTTGTATTATGTTGTTTTATAAAATCTTATAGTATATCTATTACACGGATTCAGATCGTCTTCTTTTTTCTCTCCATCCCGCCCTCTATTCTGCTCCAATATCCACCACTCATTCTTTTTCATTACAATTTTTTAATAGTTATTTCCTTCTTTTAAAATTCCTTGGCCGTTGGATGAGAGGCAGGATCAATGGCAGAATATAAAATGCTGGAGAGGATCCGTGCTCCTATTACACTGAATAATTATTTTCTCTCCTCCAATTGTGTAGTTTATGAAAAACACGCTTTTTTCATCAAATATCTTTACCATCCTCTATCTAAGTTATATGTCTTCTTATGATTCCCACAAATTTGTACCTTTGAAAAGCTTCACTATAATAACATTCATGCATGTTTGATTATGAATATAATCAAGCAGATCGCTCACCAAGGCATCCATGTTTTTGAATCCACAAGGAGTCGAAGAAGATAACATACGGGTGGTCTCCATGGATCTTGAGACAATCAAATCTGATGAAGGAAGTTGTGTGTGATACATTTCGGTTTCGAGTTTTGTAAGTGCCAAAGGGAGTGGTTTTTTTCGGAAAAATGGATGTGAATCGAAAATGGCGGAGATGGCGGTTCTGCCTTGATTGAACAAATACGACGGCGGGATAGGCTCATAGACATAGTTAGTGGTCACTATGACCGAACAAAAACAATTGAAAAGATGTGATTTTTACAAACTTGAATAGTACCAATTTATACAAATTTGAAGATAGAATCAATGTCAATACAAATAAAGGCATTAAGAGATTGATCTCAATTAGTAATATCAAAAGGAAAAGACCAAAATTTATTACTGTTGAATATGATATGCTTTCTAAAATTGTGACTTTGCAGCAGCTTCTTCCATCACTTTGGTTGCAGAAAGGTAGGAAAGGAGGTAGGTGAGACAGTTTTTGTTTATTAAAAATAATCCAGTGTGAAGAGTTTATTATAAGACCCAATAAAGTTGATTGATCCAACAACTTCCGATGATGGTTCATGGTGAGGGACTTGTTAGAGCCCTCACCTTAGAAGGCAGCATTCTTTAGATATAAGTAACGAAACTAATATTTCATTTCATTTTTTAAAAAGTATATAGAACTAAGGATGTACTTAAGTCGATTTGGGTTAAATTTAAGTAAAATTAGGACACAACCCTTACATGATACACAAGCTTGAATGAGATAAAATAATCACCCACGATGTTACTGGATGAGATTGGGTAAAACCACAAATGCGTGTGTTGGATTGAATTGGATTGGATTGAGTAGTGAGTTATCCATTTTTTTAAAAATTTAGTCTGGAGATGCATCTTTGGACTCACCTTATTAATTTATTCCTAATTGAACAACTCAGTGACTTTTTCCGAAAGTGTTTTTTTGGATTTGTGAAGTGGGAATTTGAAAATCTGTCACATTTGCATGTTAGTCAATTCTGGAGGTGCATTCCAGAACTGTCAAACGTGATTTTTAATTAAATAGAAACATGCATGATTAAACACCATTACCATTTTTTCTTAAAACCCTTACAAAAAATCATTTCTTTCTCAATCAAGATTTGTTCAAACAGCAGCACATACTTATCAAAACTCCTATTCGTTCAACACAACATCATCATCATACACAACCATTAATTAATGTTACGACTGGAAAAACAACATCAACAACAATAAATCAAGAATTACATAATCATAGACATTCAATAATATCAATTCATTATAACATCAACATTTCATTATGATAACTCAACGGTTCACTGGCCGATCATACAAACTATCATAAACATTCATAAGTTATACACTTGACTATCACTCAATTATTTCACCAAGAACTGCCATGCTATAGATGTGAGTGTTAGCTTTCCTACGCTTCAAACAAGGCGTCATTTGGATTTACGAATCAAAAGTTATGGTCAAAATCGTCGGACAATGCAACAAGGGTAAAACATTTTTTTTCAAAAATCACAATGCGTCAATTGATTGCACCGAGAGTGCAATCGATTGCACTACAACTTGTTTCGCTACTGCCAAATCAAAAATTACACTTAAAGTGCATTCAATCGATTTCATTGGGAGTACAGTCGATTGCATTGACTCTAAAATCCAAAAATTTCAGTTTTTCAGCATTTTCATCTTCTACCTTCCATACCTTTCATACTCCAAACCAGTTCCAACTAAAATCATTCAAACTCTCCAAAATCACCATCTATTACAACTATAACATTAATTATCCTCAAAACATCAACAATCTATAATTTCTATCATGATTTAATTTGTATAATTATGCCACAGTCTTCAATTTTCAACATAACTCCACCAACAACCATTGTTACATGAGAAAACACATTCAATAGCAATGCAACAATTATCACATAAATTCATGGCAAAACAAAATTCAAATCTTTCATTCATCACATTCATCATTGGACAATAGAGAAAACATAAATCTTATTGGAGGTTAATGGAAACTCTCTACCCTTTCATGATTTAGACATCCTTAGATGAATATTGCCCCCTACAAGAATTTCCCCCCAAATTTGATCGATCCTTGAACTTTTCTCTCGACTCATTGGCTTCACCAGGTCAATCTTCAATACGTTAAAAAAAAAGCTTGCCTCACTTCCTCATTTAGGTCGACTCATTGGCTTCACCAGGTCGACCTCTAATACGTTGATGTCAAGCTTGTTCTTTCTGAGAGAGTCCGGTCAACTCATTGCAGAGGTAGGTCGACGCATCGCTATCAGACACCCAGCTGCAATCCTCTTCATAATTCTGGTCGACGCACAGCCCACAACAGGTCGACGTATTGCTGGCAAAAACAAAATTTTTGGGCATCTGATTGTTGTTTTAGATCACCAATTCTCACACACATATATACATTTTTCTGCATATTTTTGAAGCAACATTGGAACCTGAAAGATACACAAGTCATCTCATCTTCATTCTTCTTCCTACTTATAACACAATTACATATAATCATTTTTGTGTTGCGGGTGCATGATCAAATTTGATAACGTCCATGGATAGGAATTAAGTATTCCTTTGGGTGAAGATTGTGGTGGTTCCATTTAATAAAATCTTTAGAGTTTTGTCCTCTAAGATCAAGGTGATTTGGGGGATTTTTGACAAGAGGCTTTGGTGAATATTCAACCGAGTGAAGGTCTTGAAGAACACAGGTTCGTTCAAGTGAGTCACGATAGACGGAGGATCAAAGAAAGCTCTTGGGTCGATTTGATATTGCTTAGAATCAAGGGGAGAGAAGATGAAGAATCAACATTAAATTGAATTTATTCGTTCATTGCTTTAACTTCTCTTGTAATAAAATTTGCAAAGTAATAATAAAAAATCTCAATTCCCGTTTGAAATTGGGGGCAGACGTAGTCGTAGCGAGGACGAACGGCGAACTGCCTAAACAAATTCTTGTGTTATTCTTCCTTTACTTCTCAATTATTTGCTATTAATCTTGGTTCACAATTATTAATTTGGAAAGTAGTGTAAGTGTTAAATTGTGATAAAAAACCATTTTTGTATAAAAGAATTGTAATTGATAATTGCAATTGTATATCACAATCAACCACACTTAAATTGCATTGACAAGTTAACTATTGCACACCAAGTGTTTGTTGTTTTGTCTGTGCAGCAAATTGATTGCACATTACTTGTTTTTGTTTGATAAATTTCCTTAGCCAATTTAGCAATTCTTTTCTCATTGGAAGTACAAAATCAAGTATATCCATTCAACGAATAAGCTTTTGAAAAACACAATTGATTCTTTTTCAAACCCTTTAGCACATCAAACTTCTTCGTGTTTTTGTAGCATATCTGATCCTACCAATAGCGGTTCGGAATAAACGAAAGTCGATTCCGGGATGCTTCCGTTATCCAAAAGTTTTGAAAACACCAAAAGATTTCTGCTGATCTATTTACCCCCTCTAGATCATTAGGCTATCGTCTACCACCTCTGTCCAACAATGAGTGACCCATTTGAAATAAAATGATGTCCCAAAATGAATGACTCATTTCAATTTACAATACACCTTTTTCAATTCTACCCTCTAATAAATAAAAATTTCATTATCCCAATACATGATAAGAGTACTATAGTAAAAATACTATTCTTTCTCTTATTTTTTTATATTTTTTTTAATCTGTGTGAAATGGTGGGCTAGGTCACTCATGTGGGACGGAGGGAGTACTACTCTTTGAAATATTGAGCGGCTCATGCTTTGTTAAATGCCATCAGGAAGAATATACTACTTAGAAGCAGTTGGTGTCAATACAATCGCAGCATCGGAAGAATATTTGATGACAATTCTAATGGATATCCAACCAAGCAGAGGTGAACATGATGAGTTTATTTGGATAGGTTGTCCCCTGAAGAATTTTGTTGTGCAGTCTTGCTATAGAAATTTTATGCAGGAACATGAAGATCCATACCTGGATGCCAACCTAAAAGGGCTCTTGAAGTAATGTGGGAGGTCAAGAAATCAATAATTCCAAACTCTGAAGAACACCTTTGCAAATTCTGCTCTGTAAGTGATGAAGACATATTTCACTTATTGTTCCATTGCCCTTTTTCTGTTTCTGTTTGGCAGTAGGTTCATACTTGACTTGATAGGACGCCCATGATAGGACTTGACCCAATTGATCATTTTTTGAAGACATTCAACTCACTAAAGGGCTCAACAGGGAGAAACAAAAAGTGTATTATTTGAAAGACAATTACTTGGAGTTTATGGAAAGCAAGAAATGCTAAGATCTTTAAACTTGATAAGTGTATGGTTAATGAAGTGTTGTTCATTGTAAAACTCCTATCATGCTATGGATGATTATTGATGTAAAATCTAGGAGATCCTGTAGCTTTTATGATTGTTGTAAATTTCCTTTAGATTTTTTCAAGTAGTCTATCACTTGTACATGGGTTAGAGTAACCCTTGTACTCTAAATTCTAATACATCTCGCTTATAAAAAAAAAAACCTTAAAATAGAGTAGTCTAAAAATATTGGGTCATACTTGAAAAAATATCGGGTCAGGTCTTGTCAAACCCTACTTAAAATATATAGAATCAATTTGCTTGACTGAGAAGAGTAGAGTAAGTGTCAATTTTAGATTTAGATATAATCAAATGAATCAAGTATGCCTTCAACTAAAAGGTTTAATGAAACATTCACAGAATAAATGCTTATACTTATAGAAACACCTTGTCCAAAACCAAATGATTTATTGAATAATAGAGTAATATAGTTATTAGATGCCAGAACAGTCTCCAATTTCACAAATACACATAATATAGAGCTTAATTAACCAGTGTTTTGCATGCCAGCAGCTATACCCTTCATTGTCAAAATAAGGGTATCCTCAAGACCAGGAGCATACTCACTCTTTGGATTAAGTTTAACAAGCTCTGCTGCTGGTTTGCTTGATTCCATGAACTCCTTTGACAGATGTGGCCTTAGCTTCACATGGTAATCTGGATCACGAATCTGCTTCAATGTGTATGCTTGCAAGACATTAAGAGTTGTGATGTATGAGTCTCTAAGTCTTAATCTTTGCTTTAAGTAAGGGTCTCCTTCAAGAATATCCTTGTGCCCAGCAACCTTGAGGAGAAAGAGCTTGGTTTCTTCATACTTCGATCTCAAACGCTCACCAAATGGACAGAGTTCTGGCGAAACTAAGAGTTTGTCGTATAAAGAGGCAATCCCGGGGTCTCCTTTGGCGAAAACCATCTCGACCAAGTCAATGGTAACCCTGAAGAAAGGCCATTGGTTGTACATGTCTTGAAGCATTTGGAGATTCTCTGGATCTTTCTCAATTGCATGCTTGAATGCTTCTCCAAAGCCAAGCCATACTGGTAAATGGAACCTTGTTTGTGTCCAAGCGAAAATCCAAGGAATAGCACGGAGTGATTCAATTCCCCCACTCGGCTTTCGTTTTGATGGACGACTGCCAATGTTCATTCGTCCGTATTCCAACTCAGGTGTTGCCTGCGATTTCGTAAATATTTTCATTAGTTTTATGACTCAGAATATAAGCAAAAATAGATTACTTTCATAACTCCCAAAGTATATTATAACTGAAGAATGAGAAAGTGCAACTTACGCATCGGAAGTATTCAACAAAGCGAGGTTCTTGGAAAACAATTGAGCGATACTCCTTTGTTGCAATGACAGCCATCTCATCCAAAAGGGCGCGCCATTCTGGTTTTGGTGACACAGGAGGATGCATTCCGTGTTCCAGTGTAGCCGCAGTGAAACGCTGAAGTGTTCTAAAGCACAAGTGCTCCTCTCCGAACGATTGTTCGATAACTTCACCTTGAACTGTTACTCGGAATGAGCCGTGAATAGTATCAGGTGGCTGAGATAATATAGCTAGATGAGTAGGACCTCCTCCTCTTCCAACTGTCCCTCCTCTGCCGTGGAACATCGTGAGCTTAACACCGAACTCTTTTGCTACATTTATGAGTTCCTCTTGAGCCTTGTATAATGCCCAAGCCGCAGAAAGACGTCCGGCATCTTTTCCAGAGTCTGAGTATCCTATCATAACTTCTTGCTTCCCATTGATTCGGTTTCTGTACCAATCTATAGAGAAAAGTCGTGCTAACGCAGCAGGAGCAGACTCAAGATCAGCGAGCTTTTCAAACAACGGGACAACCCTTAACGGCTGCTTCACGAAACATTCGCGTTGTAAAAGCTCAACAGCAAGAACATCGGACGGGGACGTTGCCATCGAGATGATATAGGCACCAAAGCTGTCCGAGGGAAGTTCTGAAATGACACGGAAAGTTTCTAAAACATCGGTAATTTCTTCTGTCTTAGGAAGATCGTGACCGAAGAGAGGGCGCTTTCCACTAAGCTCAGACAAGAGCCATTCCTGCTTACGTTCCTCTGACCATTCTCGGTAAGATCCAATCTCCAAGTGTTTTGTAATCGCGTCCATCACATCAGTGTGCCTTTCTGACTCTTGGCGGATGTCAAGTCTTACTAGTGAAAGTCCAAATGTAGAAACTTGCCGCAAGAAATCGAGTAGGCTTCCATCTGCAATCTGTCGGTCACCACTTGCACAGAGTGACCTATAACACAGTTCAAGAGGCTCCAGAAACTACAAGAGAAAACAAAAAATTGGAAGTTAGATAGTGTCACAAATCAGGTGCAACGATTCCATTGCCGTCATCTTTTAACAGTGTATTGGACAGTTGTGAGGTAAATACCTGCTCAACATTTGTGAAGGTTGTCTCTTCAGGGATGTCAGAGTTCTCATTAGCTAATAACTGGCGAGCACGTTCACGTGTATTATACAGTTTATCCCTCACATCTCCGAGAATAACACGATATGGTTCATTCGGAGGAACCTGCTTCCAAAATTCTGCAAAATTTCAAAATTTGTTACGAATAGTCCATCATTGCTGATCTGAAATTTTGATCAGTTATGAAATTTCCAATAATGATGTTTTTGGAACATAATGATACATACCGATATAATGTTTTGCATCTCTCTTTGAGGAGCTATGGAGATCATCAGCCCTAATACGGAGCTCGTCGTTGCAACGCCACATAGACAGCTGCAAAAGCAAATAAAAGCAAGTATTTAAGAACCATTTCCTTAATGCTTAATGAAAGTTTATTATCACAGTAGAACCGGCATATTTGATTACCTCGAACATGAGATCCTCTATCTGAGAGAAATACAAATTAGCAGCCATCATTCGAGCCAGCAAACACACATCTCTTGTAACTTCAGGTGTTACCCTAGGATTACCTGTAATACACATTAAACATAATGTAAGACAAAAACTATAACTACATCGTAAGCCTTGTTTCTTCGGAAAAAAGTTGTGTTCATTTGATAATTTCTTACCGTCACGATCTCCTCCCATCCAAGAAGAGAATTGGATAACAGGAGCATTATACGGAACACGCTCATTCACTCCAATGTTCTTCAGAGCTGTGTCAATGCGACGCAAAAACTTCGGAACCCCTTTCCAAATTGTCTCGTGAAAGTAGCTCATTCCCGCCCTCATCTCATCTTGCGGTGTAGGAGGAGTCCTTCTAATTTCATCAGTGCGAAACGCAGCTTGAATCTGTGTATGACCAAACATCAGTAAAGCTATAGATTTACTGCAAAAAACCTCATCTATAATTCTAACCACAACACTCAACACAAACTATATGTAACACTATAATCAGATTAATTAAGCCTAAAAACATAAAATAATGCTATCAAATAACAAACAAAACATTTGTTCAATGTCTAAAATCCGCGATACTTTAAAAGTTTCCAAGAGAAAACATTATCCTCAATCACTAGAAACTACAATATATTGAATAAGGAATCAAGCATGTACCTCTCTTTGTAAAGCCTCATCAAGTTCTTGCTTATCATCTGGTGTTATATCCTTAGCATACAACTGTGTCAAATTATTCCTTATCCTGCACACGAAAACAACGATTACTAACAAAAAAGACTAATCCTTATCACAGAAAATACCACAATTCCATAAATAGTAAACAAACCTTCCATGCTTTTGCAGCAAAGATCGACGAACCGACTGCGTAGGATGAGCAGTAAAAACCAAATCCACAGTCTGATTCTTCAAAGCATCAAAAACCTCTTCCGGCGTCTTCTTAAGCTCAGTCACAAGCCTCTTAAAAGTCTCTTCAATATCCGACTCAGTTATAGCAGAATTCTCATCACCAAAATCACCTTTCTTCAACAGCTTAATCCTCCTCCTATACGCAATCTGAACTTCCTCCGCCAAATTCGCCAAATTAAGCATGTGCGAAAACGATTTCGCTATAACAATAGAATCTCCAGCATCAAGACCAGTCAACATATTCCCTAGCTCCTCAAGCTTCTCAGGCTTATGCTCCCCTTCATACTCCGCTGATAGTTCATAACAATCTTGAACCTATCAATCACAAAAATCTTAGCCACAAATTCATACATCAAATATAACAAAAGTTACAAAACAAAATAGAAAAGCATAAAAACAAAGATTTACAGTTTGTCTGATATCTTCGCCATGCAAATCCTGAAGAATGTCAAGGAACCGATCCAACAACAAAGCATCATACTCCACAAGCTTATCATCCTCGGAAACTTTTCTTGGTGCCAGTAACCTCAGCTGAGCATCAATTGAAGCCATCTTTTCAATGTTGCGAGTAGCCATGATGTTTTTTTCTCTCTCTCACTCACTCACTGAATTGATGGATGATGGAAGATGAAGGTGGAAGAAGAGTTGAATTATATAGTGGAGAGAAAATTCTAGTGAGAAAATCTAGGTGGTTCCGAGTTAATAGGGATTGGGTTTTGGTGTGTAACTGTACTGCACGGGAAAGTACAAGGAAAAAAGAAACAAACTTATGTAACTAACTAATGCCTTTGATCACGGAGCTAGAGAAAGATAGGCATGTCACACTAAAAATCTCTATCTCTCTCTTTCAATATATAGAGGGAGAAACCTTTTTTTTCTCTTGTTTAGTTAAAACAAAGTAGAACGTTCTAGATGTGGAAAGTGGAAACAGTAGAGAATATTTTTATCTTATTTAAAATATGTTATATCTTTATTAAAAAACAATATCGGATTATCGGTTTTTAAATATATATATATATATATATATATATATATATATATATATATATATATATATATATATATATATATATATATATATATATATATATATATATATATATATATTAGTTATTAAAAGATATTAATTAATTTATTACTATGATAGATTTTTTTCTTAAAAAATAAGTTATTTATAGAATGCTATTAACGAATGGGATTTAATGTAAAATTTTTAGACTTACATCTGACGTCGATGGATTATCACTCTTCTAGACAGCGTTCTCCCAATTCTTAGGATCAAATGAATATCTCTCTTCCCACTTTTCTCTTTTTACTTCTAGGACCCCTAATATGTCTTTCCTATTTTTGCCCTCAATTAGCCCCTTGAATTGGCTATCTTGCCCTTATCATCTCTAACACCAATATTATTCTATTTCACTAATTAAAATAATTCCAACTAATTATTCTAAAATATCTTAATCCTCAATAATCCTCATAACACACATGAATATCGCATAAATCACCAAAACATCACATCTCACCATCAAAACATCAAATACTTCATAAGGACTCACATACTTCATAAGATCAACTACACATTGAATTTCATTATAATGATGACGAACTTACCAAATGTATCTCATACTCCATGTTGGCATCCACTGACCACTCAACATAATCTTTGTTTCTATTCTTTTCCTAGGTATGGGCATGACTTGGTGTTTCCATTTATCAAGGCCAGCTAAGTTATTAGCAACCCGACTCATTTATGTTGTTCATAAAGACATCACACTTTGGGTAAAATATAAAAGAATGCTTATACCATAGCTTGGTAGGTACTCCCATCGGGAAATCCCATGCTTTCTTGTCCAGTTGCTTTAGCTCATTCATTTTTTCTCCCAAGTTTAAAAATAAGTAGTTTTTGCAACTCCCATCAATAGATCTCTTACTGCAGCTCCACCACTAAACTTCTTCTTAAATTTGGCATACAAATGTATCAGACATATCTTATATATACTTAATTTGTTCAAACATCTATTCATATACACTCACAAGTCTCTAACACTTTCATAAAAACACAATTAATCAAACTAGCATATGAAACACATGAAAGAAAATGTATCTTCTATCTAAGATAAAAGCATATCTTCTTTCAGCACCAATATCTTCAATCATTAACTATCAAAACCATTTCCAACTTTCTTTTGTTTCTATCTCCACTACACCAAAGGCCTAATAGTAGTACTGGTCATTAGAGTCCCTAGCAACAACCACCCATAACTGGCCACCATATTTTGTTTTAAGGTGGCACCCATCCACTCCAATAAAAGATCTACATCCTTTGGTAAACCTTTCTTATAACCATCAAAAATAGAATTTCCCAAATATTGGAGGTAGAGTAGGCAATGGTCTCTTAATGTCTATTTTCACAGTATTCCCATCACATTGCTTCTTTAATTCTGATGTATAACTCCATAACATGGTATATTGTTTTGTTAAATCTCCTTCAATGATTTCATATGCCATGTTCCTTTCTCTCCATGCCTTTCCTTTGGTAATACCCACATAGTACTTCATCCTTAGCTCAAATATCATCTCAAACACTTTAACCTTAACACTTGACTTTCTTTTCTCCATAACTAGCTTGGGTACATGTTGAAAGTTAAATTAGGTGGGTAAAGTATTTTTGTAACGTATCCACAGGAATTAGTATGATATCACTGTTCCAAAGTTACTATTGGTTTTAAGGAAGGGTTTATAAGGGTTTCAATTGTGAAAAGGTAATTGTTTCAATATCAAGTAAAAACGGTAAGGGTTTGGAAATTTAACGTTTAAATAAACATATCGGGATTAGATTTCATCAACCTATCTCATATGTATTCTATCAATCAAGTATGTGAACGTAGTTTATTAACCGATATAATCACGTATCACTCTTCAATACCGCTTATGTCTAACCGGTATTGTGATATTTTCCCGTATTGTTTAATCGATGATGTCTCAACTCATTAAACAATACAATAAGCATTAAGACTTGATACAAGTGAATATCAAACTCCAAATCTATGTCTAGAGTTTGGTCTTTGATAGATGATGATCTTAGGTCTTGACTTGAAAGATATTTGTCAATAATATTTCAAATTATAAAAATAACATTAAAAACAAAGATAACATATATACTGATTCATCACTAGTTCACTAAACAAGGATCAAAAGAAATACATACAATCAAGATCGACTACATCTATTCCGGACACTAAGAATTTAGCTATCCATAGACAAGGTAGCTTGATTCACAAGGAAAGTGAGAATATGACAAGCATCAAGGTTGATTCCTCGACTTTGACGCGTAATCCAGCTCCGACTCTTCACGTATGAACTTCTACACTGTATTTGGAATGTTTCTCTCTCTAAAAATGGTGTGTGTCTACAAAATATTTGAAAGCATATATTTATACAAAAACCAAAATCCCAGACCGCGCTAAGCCCTAACAGAGCGGGCTTAGAACGGTTACACTTAAAACACATCAAACCGACAATAGTGGCACTAAGCGCGATCACCCCTGACTTTGGCACCTTTAGCATGCTTCAATTGTGTTTAGCTCGCTAATCCCAACCTGTAGCTTTTCTTTTCTTCCTAAAACGCACTTGAACCCATTCTCCTGCCTTTCAATGTTCAATGCTTTAACAATACGAATAAACCTAAAAATTGAGCCACAAATGATTAAACTATACAATATTTACTCGACAAAACTAAAAAGCGATTATTTACGATAAATATGGGGTTTTAACATGAATATGCAATGAATCGAGTTAAAATGTACCACTAAACTATACTAAATATTAACACAATTTGACCCCTAATAACTCTCCCCAACTTAGAACTTTGTTTGTCCTTAAACAAGAGAAAAATAAGCCCAAAGAAACATGCAAACTTCCAAAAATATTAAGATCAACAAGCTTTGACAAAAGAACACAAATGCATGGTTTAAATTCCAAAAGTACAAGAAAAGCAATGCTTACCTCTATACTACAACGACGCCATGATTGTGAAACAAGTTCTAAATACAAAACACATGTCAAAAAAATTCTAAAGCAACACAAGTTCAAACATGAATCACACCTAACACACATCTTCATCGATGGATAAAGAACAAAAATGAGGAACTTAAATCACACACAACAATATTGCTAACATCTAGATTAACTTATGCATACATCCAAGCAACTCAAATTAAACAACATAAAAGCATGAAGTGCTTGTATGATAAATGCATCTGGAAAAGAATCTTGAAGGCCTCAAAGTCACTACTAGAAAATTCGCTTTTAGTGACCAATTTAGTGACCGAAAATTTGATATTCATGAGGCAATTTTAAGAGGTCACTAAATCACTCACTAAAATAAATCAACCACCGATTTAGACACCAAAGTTTTGTGACCGAAATTTCGGTCACTGTAGTGACCGAATTAGCCACAAAAATTTGATATTCATGAACCAATTTTAAGAGGTCACTAAACTGGTCACGAAAAAAATTTTCATATACAATTTATTTATATATAAAAATTAGAGATCGAAATTTCGGTTACTAATATTTTTTGTTTTCTTTTTCTATTATTAATCCTCTTTATTTTGTTACCATTTACTTTCATTTTTTAAAGATTTTAATTCTCTTTTAATTTTTACTAAAAGTTTCATATTTTTTTATTGTTTTAACGTATAATATATTTATATAAAACTATATGTATATATGTTTAAATATAAAATATAACAATAGATGTTAAGTGGTGTAGTGACAAGTTCTTATCAAAATACGCGGAGGTCACAAGTTTAATTCCTAGGTATCATAACTTTTAGTTTTATTTTATCGAAAAGAACACTAAAATCGGTCGCTAAATGTTTTAGTGACCGATTTATAAGCTTTTTTGGTCACTAAAAGCGAATTTTCTAGTACTGAGTTATGAAAGAGAGAAAGTGTGAAAGCTCTCATGGTCGTGTCTGTCTCAGTAACCTGAGTTTTGTAAAAGTAGAGAAGTAACTCTTAAGATACTAAGGAAAATCAAACACACACACACACACACACACACACACACACACTTAAAACCTCTTTATTATCTATCTAAGATCTTTAAAATGTTTTCAAAATCGAGCAAGTTGATTAGGATACAGCAAACTTCCTTTTGAAACATTTTTTAACTAACCAATCAATTGGGACCTTAAGCCAATCGATTGAAGGATTTTTTAACTACCAAATAAATTGGGACATTAAGTCAATCGACTAGAGAATGCCTAAATGATTAACAAAATGTTTAGAACAACATCTTAATGACTTGTAATGGCTCTCTATCCAATCTTTTCATATTGGACAAAGGTAATCGATTAAATCTGGTCATCCAATTTTTTGGGACAAGAACCCAATCAATTGGGACTTTAATTTCACCCATGGATCTTTTCCTTTTTTGGAGTTTCCTTCTCCTATATATAGGAGGGTCACCTCCTCTTCATTTCACAATATTTATCCAAAGTTTTTATTTTCTTTGGAGTTTATCTCTCTTTCTTCTTTCTCTCACTAAAAGAAAAGTTTCTTTCACTTAAGTTGCCTTGGTACTCTTGAGTGAAACACTGCTTGTGAGAAAAAAATTGTTTGAGCGAAGTTTCCTTGGAAATACTTTCAAGAGTGCGATACTTGTAGCACCCCAAAATTAATTAAAATATTATTTTTATTATTATTTCATTTTTTAGTGAGCTTTCATGATTGTTATTATTATGATTAGTATTGTTTTTTATTATTATTTAAAATAAAATATAAATATTGTTGTTATTATTAAGGATTATTATTATTATTATTATTATTAATATGAATGATTTATATTTAATTGTAAAATAAAATTTATGGGATAATGTGGAAAGGAAGTGAAGGGACAAGATTAGTGAATAAAAGACTAATTTTTGTAAGGGGGAGAAAAAGCAAAGAAATAGAGAGAGAAAGATAAAAAAAATAAGAAAACATGTATTCTCTAAGAAAATCCTAACCATTCCAAAGATTTCAATGAAGAAACCCTTATTCTCCATAAATTCAAAAGAAAATCTCAAATTCCCAAAGATTTTGGTAAGGAGCATTGTTATTGTGGACTAGGATTGATGCGGGAAAGAAAGCTTTGCAATAACAAGGTAAGGGGGAGACTATTCTATAATCGGGGTATTTTAGTGTTAAGGGTAGTGGGGTTTCTCTTGAACTCTGACTTCAGCCTAATTGCTTGTGAAAATTTTCCTAAGGGATGATTATTCAAAAACCCTAGATCATGAGTCTTTCTTGTATTATAAGTCTTTGGATTTTTTGTGTGAATTGATATGTTTGTTAATGAGTATGTGTATGATAATTGATTCATGTTTTATTTTGATGATGATGTGTTATTATGGGTTGGTCGTGTTCAATTGTGCTAAATGATGCTTTGATATGTCATAATATGAAATTTTTATGCTTGTAGTGTTTATTTTTGTCCTTGAGTTAAGAGAACTATATGTGACGTTTGGATATAAGATTATGCAAAAAAAATGCTATTCTTTTGTTCTGGTGGAATTCGTATATGAATACCACCTTTTTGTATTTGAATAACAGTGTTAAAAGTTTGAAATTATGAATTCTGGATGAATGGTAGTCGAATATCACTATTTGGTATTAGACTACTAGTGTTAAAAATTTTAAGGCAGAATTGAAAATAGGATAACTTAAATTTAGAAACTCCGATCGAGGTGCGATCATATGCGTTAGAAAGCTAATTCAAAGATCTATCTTGTGATAAAGTTTCATGATATTTATATGTATGTGTAATACTATTATTAATAAATGATTTTAAGGTAAAGTATGATATGGATGAAATGTTTGGTAAAACTATTGTGAAGCCCTAATGTGGCAATCAAATTGAAGGTTTGATAAAACTATTGTAAATCCCTAATATAGCAATTAAACTGAATGTATGGTAAAACTATAGTGAAACCCTAATGTGGTAATAAAAGTAAATGTGTTTTAAAAAAGGAAGGAGGTTCAGGAGGATTCCTCCGCGTATGTCTAATCATGATACATTATACTAGAGTGGGAGTAGGTTTGTGTCTATAGAGAGTGTCGTAGTACGTAAGCAGCTCTCATGTGCTCCTAAATTATTGAGTTTAGCGAGAGTGTTGTAGTATGTATGTAGCTCGCAAGTACTCTTATATTTGAGCTTAGAGTGAGTGTTTTAGTATGTATGTAACTCTCATGTAATCCTAAACTAGAGTTTAGCGAGAGTGTTCCACTATGGAACATAGCTCACATGTACTCCTAAACCATATAACTCGGGGAGAGTGTTGTGGTACGAAATGTAGCTCACGTGTCCTCCCAAAATAGGTCATGATTTCAATGAGTGGTACCACATACATATGAAGTAGAGGATGAAGTGCATTACATAAGCATTCCTGTGTATATTACGTAATATCGTGTAACTCTGTCTAATGTTGTATGATTTGGTGTAACAACGAGTGATTAAGATATCGATTATGTGATAGTTTGTTGTTATTATACCTTACAAATTAGAGAATGTATTCTCACCCCTCTGTTTCTGTGTTTCTACGGTATGAATTTATGTATAGGATATCCTCAGGTTGAGACTGAGGAATAGTTGTGTTACTCTAAGGTTATTGTGGATGGTGTATAAGACCAATCTACTAGACTTAATTTATGTTTATGTATCCTGATGTGTTAACTCAATTAGTGTGTTTAAGTTGTAATAAGACCCTAGTATTGTGACATCGAGGTCAGGATTCGCGTTTAAATTATTAAGTTTGGTAATGTTTAAACAAGTACCCGATATGAGATATGTTTATGTTATTTTGATTTGATGTGATGCCCTATTAGTTATATGAAACAAATATTCCGTAACATTATGTTTTATAAAAAAAGAATTTGGATTTTAGGGTGTCGCAATACTCTTGAAGAATAGAGTTTGATTTTTGAGATTAACCAGTCTTAAAATCTCTATTTGATACTTGAGATTAGCCTAGAAAATCTCTATTTAGTCTGTTAGCTTAACCAGGGTAAAATCTTCTTGTTTGGTTGAGGATAAAAAGTTGTAAAGATTAGCTTGTATCAAAGGTTCGTGGCCAAAACCTTAAAAAGTTCAAAGTTTTAGTCAAAATCTTAAGAAGATCTCTTAGGAACAGGAGTAGGTTAGTGTTCGACCGGACCTAGATAAATCTACGGAGCAACCACTTTCTTTTAGGATAGTAGGTAACGACGAATCAACATTGTTTTGACACAATCTTTGGTTGAAAGGTGACCTTTTGAGGTTTATATTCAATAGACTATCTAATTTGTCTATTAACAACTATGTTTTGATCGCAATTATTTTTAAATCCGACAGAGAAGGTAATGGAAGAGGGTGGCGTTGAAGAATAAATTTTTTTCCACGAGAGTGTGAACTTTTGTCACAAATGTGCTCCATACTTACTAACTTTCTTTTGCCTAATAATGCTCTAAACATGCGGGGTGTTTCGGAAATTGCATGCGGGGTGTTTCAGAAAACTCAAAAAAGGGGGGTGTTTCGGAAATGTATCTCCGAAAACTCAAAAAAGGGGGTGTTTTCGGAAATGCATCTCCGAAAACACCTTTTTTTCGTGTTTTCGGAAGTACATTTTCGAAAACACCTTTTTTTCCAATAAAAAGTACGTTTTCGGAAATTCATTTCCGAAACAAGGGGTATTTTTGTAAATTCGCCAGAGGTGTTTAAGAAGGGTAGGAGGTGGGTAAAGAAATTTCCTAAATTAGTTACTAGACTCACACATTTTTAATTTGATTAAAAATCTTAAAACATTTTTATATGACCTCTCTACACACGTCTCTTACAAGTTACAACTACCACTGAAAATGTCATTAAGGAATGTCGAAGTCTATCATTTTCCGCACAAAATCAACATTGTTATGACACATAAAACACGATAAACTTGACTAAAAAGTACTTTGACTAAAAAACAAAGTAGTCATCAAATGTAGAACGAACATATGTACTAATGTCAAAATCTTAAAAACATTATGTCCTCTCATAATTTATTACACAGACGTAAACATTACTGTTTCACATTTTTGATGTATTTTGGATCTTCATTTCCTCCAATAATCACAATCAAATTTTACTTTCTCTATTTCAGAGTGCATGGCATTTTGTGTGTACGTAAACCAAATTATGGGACCAAAAACATGTGTCAAGTAGTTATTGACCTTAGAACTTTTCAAAGGTCATGTTTTGTTAACAAGTTCGTCTCTTTTATTGGATACATGTAACCGACTTTTAAACGTTGGAAGAGGCAAATATGATGAACACTAACATGTGTGTGTTGTTGCAATTGGTATCCACAAGTTAAATAGAGTAGTACAATGAATGGATATTTCACTCATAATTGCATTTGGTATATATGTTGGCAAGAGTATAAGCAAAGAAAGAATATTCCCTCATAGATATTGAGATGCTCTTATCGTGTCTTCCTTAGCTACCACAAATTTTTGCTAAAAAATAAATAAATACTAAATGTGAATTTTTTATTTTCATGTTTTCTAATTTTATTTTCACTTCAATTATTAAATGTATAAGAATAATTATTTACCATCTTCTTTTACAAATTTTGATGATAAATCAAACTTAGTTTTTTTTTAAATGCTAAAATATTTTCATTGTTTTTTATTTAGAAATACACATTTCTTTTGTTGTGGAACCAAAAACAACAAATACAAGGGGTATGAAACTTGCTAAGACGATAATGAGTGCTTCCACTACGACGGAGGGAGGGAGTGGAACTATAAAATTAATACTCACACGTTTAAGTTTAGGGTTTCAAATCAAATTGAAGTTAAAATAAATAAATCAATATGTTTATGATTGGAATTTATTAAAAACCACGGTAGAAAATCAGGGTGGGTAAAAGTTGCCAATAGTAGCTTTTGAAAATTACAGTGGGAGAGCTCCAAACGTGCGGTGGCGGCAATGAACTGTGTTTCCAAACACACCATATATTTAGTTAGTGAATAGAACATGTATTGCACTAATAATTATAGAATCAAACCAAATAAAAAATGAATAGAATAAAAATAGAAACTGATCCAAACCAAATGACAAATAAATTGAATTAAAATTGAAAATAAAAAAATGCTAACAAAAATTTATTTATTTTTTATCAAAAAACAATTAAAAAAATATAATTGTTTAGTTCTTAAATAAACGATTTGATTTGGAAAAAAATTGTGTTTTAACAGTTTGATATGGTTTGAAATTCTGAACTAGTATATTAAACCAATGATTTTGGTTCGGTTGGTTCTGAATAAATTAAAACGGTTCGGTTTAATTCGAGTAACTTTTTACTTTGGTTTGATTTGGTTTTCTAACCGAATTGTACTATGAACATTCATACTCAAATTAGTGAACAGTGAGGAGAAGTGATAATGCGAGTAAGAGTGAAATCATACCTACAAACAACTCATGATAAAAGAATATTTTAAGACTTTGAAACTTAGAGAAGATGGGCTCATTCACTTTAGAAATAACAAGATATGCAAGGTACTAGGTATAAGTTCAATTTGTCTTAATATGTTTGATAGTCGTGAATTCCTTTTACAAGATGTGAGATATGTTCTTGAACTTAAGATAGAAAATTATGCATAAACATATTTGATGGATCCGATTTTTCATTATATTGAGAATCACATTTTGAGATCTATTAACTAGTACATATACTTTGTATTTTATCATACAGGCCTAGGTCCATTTATATTATTGTTCAGCCCAATAGCTTAGAATGTAGTTACTTGTTACTGATAGTGCATTTAGTTATTTTAATTAACACTGTATATAATGCACTTTAGTTGCTCATATCAAATTAATGAAAGAGTTTATTCTTCAATGCATTCTGCAATATTCTTCTCTCTTTATCCAAAGATCTTCATCATCAACATGGTGTTAGATCTCATCCAGCTCTGGTAGCTATCACTCCTCTTTCGTCTTCTTCTTCTTCTTCTTCTTCTTCTTCTTCTTCTTCAATTGTTCACAAATTCCTCTTTGAAGAATCGTTCATTCTTTTATCTCTTTCATTCTCCCATTGCAGATATTCTTTCTTTCTGCAACTGTTTCTTCTTTTCTTGATTCTTCATCTCCTTCAATGGCGTACCAGAGCTTCATTGATTTATGCGACGAATTCTGTAAACCCCTACTATCTTCATCCGAATGAAAACCTTGCAATCGTCCTCGTTTCTCCTCTTCTTACTGACAAGAATACTTGGGCTCGATCGATGCAAATTGCTATGATTTCCAAGAACAAAGACAAATTCATCGATGGAACCCTAACCAAAACCTTCTATTTCAGATCCTATATATGCTCCCTGGATTCGCTGCAACACAATGGTTCTTTCTTGTATACATCGTTCTATCTCTGAATCGATTGTAAAATTCGTTCTCTGGATTGACAGCGCTACTGGTCTTTGGAAGAATTTACAGATTTGCTTCACGCACAGTGATATCTTCCGCATTTCAGACATACAAGAAGATCTTTACAAATTTCGCCAGGGTAATTTCGATGTCTCAAACTACTTTACTCAATTAAAAGTTTTTTGGGATGAATTATAAAATTATCGCCCTATTCCCACTTGTTCTTGTGCTATACCCTGTACATGTGGTGCCCTAGCTTCTGTTAAAACCTATGGAGAACAAGATTATGTTATCAGATTTCTCAAAGGTTTGAATGAACGATTTACACACTCTAGGTCACAAATTATAATGATGAACCATTTTCCTGACATTGATCGATAAAGCTTTTTTCATTGGTTATTCATTAAGAAAGAAAGCTGCACAGTTCTATATCTGAATCTCTTATCACCAATGGCAATGGTGAAGAAGCTACAACTTTAAACGCCAGTCATAATCCAGGCAATGCTGGCAGCAAAAATGGCAACAATGGATTTAAGGGAAAGAATCATAATTTCAACAATTCAAAAGGTTCCAATAAGGGTGTGGACATAATGCAATAGGACAAACCACACTATTGAAACATGGTTTTCCTCCTGGTTACAAAGGGAAAGGTAGACCTCAGAATACTCAGGGTACAAATGTAGGTCATAAACATAATGCTACTATCAACACTGTGTCAGAATCAACTCAACAGGAATCAACTGCACCTTCTTTTGGCTTTACTCAAAAGCAGTATCTCAATATTCTGGAATTACTTCAACAATCAAAGATAACCACTCAAGCCAAAGCCAACGGTATCACCACTTCACCTTTTGTCCTCAACTCACATTCATCCAATCCAAGTGGTAAGAACTCTAATCTTTGGATTCTAGACACAGGTGCTACAAATCACATTTTCTTTAATATTGCTTCCTTTATTGAGTATAAGAACATAGTCCCTATCCCCATTACTTTACCTGATGGTTCTCAATTAACTGCCACTATATATAGTATTATAGCCATTTCAGCCTGCTTAACCCTTCACAATGTTCTTTACATCCCAAATTTCCATGTAAACCTCATATATATTTCCAAATTAGCCACTAGTAATGATTGTTCCTTACAGTTTAGTGCTAATTCTTATCAAATTGTGTAGAATTATTCCAAGACAATGATTGGTTCAACTAATCTGCAAAGAGGCTTGTACGTTCTTGATTCTGCAGGTCATACTTCCACTTGTAATTCTGTTGCAAATAAATCTTGTAACCTTTGGCACCTAAGATTAGGTCATGTCTCAGATATAGGTTTACAAACCATTTCCAGATTTTTTCCTTACATTGATTGTAAAAATACTGCAGTGCCTTGTGATGCTTGCCACTTTAGTAAACAAAGAAGATTGCCTTTTCCTAATGATGTTACTCATTCTACTGCTCCTTTTGAGATTTTACATGCTGATTTATGGGGGCCATTTTCTACTATTTCTATATCTACCTATTTTTATATGCGGACAATATCTCAATGGCATGTTCTAGAAATGATGAGATTAGTAAGCTCAAAGGGAATCTAAATTATGAATTTGAGATAAAAGATATCTCAAATGTGAAGAGGATTCTTGGGTTGGATATTGTAAGAAACCATAAAAGGGTGAAATGTGCTTATTTCATTGTGATTACTTAAATAAAGTGGTGGAGCGGTTTAGGATGCATGAAATCTTCATGAGGCATTCTCAAATGATGCTTTACCATATGCTTTAGCATGGTTCTTAATGATTAATACACCATATGATATTTTCTAAATTCATCTTGTGTCTAGATGATCATGCCTTAGAGGTAGAAATTTCTTACTTTTTTTCAACATATATATTATATAGAATCTATTAAAAGATTTCTACACATATAACACACGTTAGATAATAATTTTTTTCGTATATTGTACTATCATCAAAATAAAGTTAAAGCATTTTGTTCTTCAAAACAATTTTAGTAAAACAACTAAATGGGTGAGAAAGAAGCCATATATTTAAAGGGTATGATTGGGTAGCAATGAATCACGCAAATCGTAGTTGTTAAACACATTGTGATAAAGTTGGTGTTCATCAACATCCTAATTGGCTCTGCGCAGGTTTTCGTGATGCGGTTACCGATTGCAATTTACTAGATATCCCGCTGGAAGGTCACCCTTATACTTGGATTAAAAGTAGGGGTACTGATCATGTTATCGAAGAGCGACTAGATCGTGCCCTCGTGACGCAAGATTGGTTGAACATTTTTCCTGAGGCTAAACTCTTCAACTTACCGGCCTCTCACTCAAACCATAGTCCTATCTTGCTGCACTGCGAACCGCTCCAACGGAATCGCCCCAAAAATCATTCTTTTAGATTTGAGAATGCTTGGTTAATTAATGAAGAACTGGATGATGTGGTTAGGAAAGGTTGGGAGGTAGAGGCTAATGGTGAAGTGCTGAATCGTATTAGCAACTGTGCTAAGGAATTATTGAGCTGGAATAAGTCGATTTTCTCTCAGCAGAGACACAATTTGTCTTTGCAAATGGCAGCCATGGAAGCCGCGAGATTAGCGGATGATGAGGGAGCGACAAGTAGATTCATTGAGGCGCAGAGGGAGTATAACAACATCCTGATCCGAGAGGAAATTTTTTGGAAACAAAGAGCTAAAATGCATTGGCTTCGGTACGGCTATTCGAATTCTAAATTTTTTCATAGGTCTGCCACAGTAAGGAGGAACTTCAAAAGAATTGATGTGCTTATTGATGAAACAGGAACTGAGACAAATGATCAAGAGGAAATATGTCGCATAGCTAAATCCTACTTTGAAGAACTTTTTGAGGTTAATCAAGGGGAGTATGAACCGGTTTTAACTTGTATTCAACCGGTTATTTCTCAAGATGACAACTACAAACTCCTCTCACCAATTACCAAAGCTGAACTTTATGAAGCCCTTATTCAGATGCATCCGAATAAATCTCCGGGTCCCGACGGATTTAACCCGGCGTTTTATCAACACTTTTGGAATTTATGTGGAGAAGATATTTTCCAGGAAGCGTTTATGTGGCTGGAGAGAGGATTCTTTCCTTCAGAGCTTAACGAGACAAATATTTGTCTTATCCCTAAATGTGCTAATCCTAGAAATATGAAGGATCTTCGCCCCATTTCTCTCTGTAATGTTGTATACAAGCTCATTGCCAAATTGTTAGCTAATCGATTGAAATCGGTTTTGGATAAATGTGTTTCGGAGGAGCATTCGGCTTTTGTGGAAGGGAGATCCATCCTTGACAACGCTATGGTAGCTACGGAAATTACTCATGCATTAAAAAGAAAGACGAGCGGTAACATAGCCAACCTGGCCTTAAAGATTGATATTAGTAAAGCTTACGATAGAGTCGATTGGGGGTTTCTTAGAAGTATTTTGCTTCGCCTGGGCTTTCATGAGAATTGGACTCACTGGCTTCTAATGTGTGTTACTTCGGTGCATTATTTTGTTCTTGTTAACTCGGAAAGAGTCAGACCCATTATTCCAAGAAGAGGATTGAGACAAGGCGATCCTTTGTCACCATACTTGTTCTTTCTTGTCTCCGAAGGTCTTTCTGCTCTTATTAGAGTCGCCGTCTCCCGTGGTGACCTTCATGGAGCTCGTGTTTGCAGGGGGGCACCTAGTGTGTCCCACTTGCTTTTTGCTGACGATTGATTTCTTTTTTGCAGGGCAAATCTAGTGGAGGTGTCGAATCTTATGAAGATTCTTAATACTTATGCTGACGCGACAGGGCAAGTGATCAACCTAACTAAATTTGAAGTGTTTTTCAGCCGTAACTTAAATGGGCCAGCTCAAGAGGATTCAGCTAAAGTGATGGGGGTACGATGTGTTTAGGGTACAGGGACTTACTTGGGTTTACCTTCCATGATCGGTAGAAGTAAGAAGGCGGTGTTCTTGTTTATTAAGGATCAGATATGGATAAGAATTAATTCTTGGAGTGGCCGCGCTTTATCTAAAGCTGGGAAGGAGGTTATGATTAAATCAGTTCTTAAGTCGATTCCGGCCAACATTATGAGTGTCTATTTGACTCCGGATGGGGTTGTAAATGATATTGAAAAAATTCTTAATTCTTTTTGGTGAGGGGGGGGGGGAGAGAGGTCGAAACAATAAAGGTATTCGGTGGTTAGCTTGGGAAAGGATGACTATGATGAAGAGTGAGGGAGGTATGGGGTTTAGAGACTGGCGAAGCCCAATTCTCTTGTGGCTAGAGTCTTCAAAGCAAGGTATTTTCCTCATTCCTCTTATATTGATTCTAAGGTGGGTAACAATCCGAGTTTTGTTTGGCAGAGTTTGTGGAAAGCTAAGGATGTTCTTAAGCTTGGTAGTAGGTGAAGCATAGGAGAAGGAAGTGGCATTAAGGTTATAAATGATTCGTGGCTCCGTGAGAAAGATAGTTGATGGGTGCGTGGTCCACAAGTACAAGGTATGTATGATCTTTATGTTAAAGATCTCTTACTTCCTGAAGTCAAACAATGGGATGTGGGTAAGGTGAACTTTCTTTTTGACTGTGTGGGGGCTGAAGCTATTCTTAAAGTTCCCTTATTGGAGGAGGTTGTGGAGGACAAGTTGGTTTAGCAAGAGGAGCGGAATGGTGAGTATAGTGTGAAATCAAGATATAGACTTTGGAGAGGTGTGCAAAGTAATAGCTGACACTATAGTAGTGAGGGTAATTGGAAAAATCTGTGGAACATATCAGCGCCTTCGAGAGCTAAGCATTTGTTATTGTGGATTTGTAGAGGTTGCCTTCCGAATCGATCTAAATTACTACAACATCATGTTCAATGCCCGTCTTTATGTCCTTGGTGTGAAATAGAAGATGAAGATGAATGACACGTTTTTTTCGGTTGCGCTTCTACTTCTCAAAGTTGGCGGGCAGCAGGTTTGTCATCTATAATCGATCCTCGAATACATACATTTCATGATGCTAAGTCCTTTATTTTTGACGTGTGTAGCCGAGAGAATCGTAGATTTGCTGTGTTGCTTGAGTCCCTTTGGAAAAGCAGGAATAATGTGGTTTGGAAAGATGATCGAGAAGATACTATAAGAATGGGAGCTTAATGTGTCCGCAACCAGTAATAATTCATTTGATTGGATTCCACCTATGATTGATCAGGTGAAGTGTAATGTTGATGCAGGTTTTAATAATGTTGGTGGTACTACTAATAGAGGGTGGTGTTTTCAAGATCACTAGGGGATATTTATCAGAGCCGGTGTAGCTTGGGATGTGGGTCTTTTTTCGGTCTTTGAAGCCGAAGCCATCGCTTTGAAGGAAGCAATCCAGGATGCTATCTCCCTCCACTTCTCTCATGTTACCTTTGAAAGTGATTGTCAATTTGTGGTCAATTCTATTCAATCTAAACATGTTGGTACTT